>NW_025727363.1:300000-571721 GCF_021461385.2 Schistocerca piceifrons | reverse complement strand
TCGTCGTCGATAAGAAGGTCCAAGGGATACAGTAAACCTGAAGTGAAGCATCGGAATCTATAATTAGGTGTCACAGAAATGGTTCAAAACATAGTAAGTAAGAAGAGTCAGTCTTTTTGTACTTAAGTCGGCATTATGCCTTTTCTATTTAATTCCGATGCCATTTCTGTGTTTCATCGTCAATAAGAAGGTCAGAGGGATACAGTAAACCTAAAGTGAAGCATCGGAATGTATAACTAGTGTCACAGGATTCGGTCAAAACATAGACAGTAGGAAGAGTCCGTCTTCTTCTAGTTGAGTCGGCATTGTGCCTTTTGTGTTTATTTCCGATGCAATTTCTGTGTTTCATCGTCAATAAGAAGGTCAGAGTTACAGTAAACCTGAAGTGAAGCATCGGAATCTATAACTAGTGTCACAGGAATGGTTCAAAACATACAGAGCAATAAGAGTCAGTCTTCTTGTACTTAAGTCGGCATTGTGCCTTTTGTATTTAATTCCGATGCAATTCTGTGTTTCATCGTCAATAAGAAGGTCAGAGGGATACAGTAAACCTGAAGTGAAGCATCGGAATCTATAAGTAGTGTCACAGGAATGGTTCAAACATAGACAGTAGGAAGGGTCCATTCTTCTTGTATTTAAGTCGGCATTGTGGCTTTTCTATTTATTTCCGATGCAATTCTGTGTTTCATCGTCAATAAGACGGTCACGAGGGATACAGTAAACCTGAAGTGAATCATCGGAATCTATAACTAGGCGCCACAGGAATGGTTCAAAACATAGACAGTAAGAAGAGTCAGTCTACATGTACTTAAGTCGGCATTGTGCCTTTTGTAATTTAATTCCGATGCAATTTTTGTGTTTCAACGTCAATAAGAAGTTCCATGGGATACAGTAAACCTGATGTGAAGCATCGGAATCTATAACTAGTGTTACAGTACTGGTTCAAACATAGTCAGTAAGAAGAGTCAGTCTTCTTGTACTTAAGTCGGCATTGTGCTTTTTCTATTTAATTCCGATGCGATTTCTGTGTTTCCTCGTCAATAAGAATGTCCAAGGGATACAGTGCACCTGATGTGAAGCATCGGAATCTATAACTAGTGTCACAGGAATGGTTCAGAACATAGACAGTAAGAAGCAGTCAGCTTTTCTTGTACTTAAGTCGGCATTGTGCCTTTTGTATTAAATTCTGATGCATTTTCTGTGTTTCATCGTCAATGAGAAGGTCTGAGGGATACAGTAAACCTGATGTGAAGCATCAGAATGTATAACTAGTGTCACAGGAATGATTCAAAACATAGACAGTAGGAAGAGTCAGTCTTCTTGTGCGTAAGTCGGCATTGTGCCTTTTCTATTTAATTCTGATGCAATTTCTGTGTTTCATCGTCAATAAGAAGGTCATATGGATACAGTAAACCTGAAGTGAAGTATTCGGAATTTATAACTAGTGTCACAGGAATGGTTCAAAACATAGACAGTAGAAAGAGTCAGTCTCTTCTTGTACTTAAGTCCCGCATTGTGCTTTTTGTATTTAATTCCGATGCAATTTCTGTGTTTTCATCGTCAAGAAGAAGGTCCAAATGATACAGTAAACCTGAAGTGAGGCATCGGAATCTATAAGTAGTGTCACAGGAATGTTTCAAAACGTAGACAGTAAGATGAGTCAGTTCTCATGTACTTACGTCGGCATTGTGCCTTTTCTATTTAATTCCGTTGCAATTTCTGTGTTTCGTCGTCAATAAGAAGGTCCAAGGGATTCAGTAAACATGAAGTGAAGCATCAGAATCTATAACTAGTATCACAGGAATGTTTCATAATATAGACAGTAAGAAGAGTCAGACCTTATCTACTCAAGTCGGCATTGTGTCTTTTTGTATCTAATTCCGATGCAATTTCTATGTTTCATCGTCAATGAGAAGGTCAGAGGGATACAGAAAACCTGAAGTGAAGCATAGAAATCTATAACTAGTGTCACAGGAATGGTTCAAAACATAGACAGTAAGATGAGTCAGTCTTCTAGTATATAAGTCGGCATTGTGCCTTTTGTATTTAATTCCGATGCAATTTCTGTGTCTCATCGGCAGTATAAGGTCCAAGGATACAGTAAACCAAAAGTGAAGCATCGGAATCTATAACTAGTGTCACAGGAATGGTTCAAAACATAGTCAGTAATAAGAGACAGTCTTCTTGTACTTAAGTCGGCATTGTTCATTTTGTATTTAAATTCCGATGCAATTTCTGTGTTTCATCGTCAATAAGAAGGTCAGAGGGATACAGTAAACCTGAAGTGAAGCATCGGTATCTACAACTAGTGTCACAGGAATGGTTCCAAAACATAGACAGTAGGAAGAGTCATTCTTCTTGTACTTAAGTCAACATTGTGCCTTTTGTATTTAATTCCGGTGCAATTTCTGTGTTTCATTGTCAAAAAGGAGGTCCATGGGATACAGTAAACCTGAAGTGAAGCATCGGAATCCATAACTAGTGTCACAGGAGTTGTTCATAACATAGACAGTAAGAAGAGTCAGTATTCTTGTAGTAAAGTCAGCATTGTGCCATTTCTAATTAATTCCGATGCAATTTCCGTGTTTCATTTTCAATCGGAAGGTCAGAGGGATACAGTAAACCTGAAGTGGAGCATCGGAATCTATAACTAGTGTCACATAAATGGTTCAAAACATAGACAGTAAGAAGAGTCGGTCTTCGTGAACTTAAGTCGGCATTGTGCCTATTCTAATTAATTCCGATGCAATTTCTGTGTTACATGGTCAATACGAAGGTCAGAGGGATACAGTAAACCTGAAGTGAAGAATCGGAATCTATAACTAGTGTCACAGGAATGGTTCAAAACATAGACAATAGGATGGGTCAGTCTTCTTGTACTTTACTCGGCATTGTGCCTTTTCTATTTAATTCCGATGCAATTTCTGTGTTTCGTCGTCAATAAGAAGGTCCAAGGGATTCAGTAAACATGAAGTGAAGCATCAGAATCTATAACTAGTATCACAGGAATGTTTCATAATATAGACAGTAAGAAGAGTCAGACCTTATCTACTCAAGTCGGCATTGTGCTTTTTGTATCTAATTCCGATGCAATTTCAATGTTTCATCGTCAATGAGAAGGTCAGAGGGATACAGAAAACCTGAAGTGAATCATAGAAATCTATAACTAGTGTCACAGGAATGGTTCAAAACATAGACAGTAGGAACAGTCAGTCTTCTTGTACTTAAGCCGGCATTGTGCCTTTTCTATTTAATTCCGATGCAATTTCTGTGTTTTGTCGTCAATAAGAAGGTCCTAGGGATACAGTAAACCTGAAGTGAAGCACCGGAATCCATAACTAGTCTCACAGGAATGGTTCAAAACATAGACAGTAATAAGAGACAGTCTTCTTGTACTTAAGTCGGCATTGTGCCTTTTGTCTTTAATTCCGATGCAATTTCTGTGTCTCATCGTCAAAAAGAAGGTCAGAGGGAGACAGTAAACCTGAAGTGAAGCATCGGAATCTATAACTAGTGTCACAGGAATGGTTAAAATCATAGAGAGTAGGAAGAGTCAGTCTTCTTGTACTTAAGACGGCATTGTGCCTTTTGTATTTAATTCCGATGCAATTTCTGTGTTTCATCGTCAATAAGAAGGTGAGAGGGATACAGTAAACCTGAAGTGAAGCATCGGAATCTATAACTAGTGTCACAGGAATGGTTCAAACCATAGTCAGTAAGAAGAGTCAGTCTTCTTGTACTTAATTCGGCATTGTGCCTTTTTATTTAATTCCGATGCAATTTCTGTGTTTCGTCGTCGATAAGAAGGTCCAAGGGATACAGTAAACCTGAAGTGAAGCATCGGAATCTATAATTAGTGTCACAGAAATGGTTCAAAACATAGTAAGTAAGAAGAGTCAGTCTTTTTGTACTTAAGTCGGCATTATGCATTTTCTATTTAATTCCGATGCCATTTCTGTGTTTCATCGTCAATAAGAAGGTCAGAGGGATACAGTAAACCTAAAGTGAAGCATCGGAATGTATAACTAGTGTCACAGGATTCGGTCAAAACATAGACAGTAGGAAGAGTCCGTCCTCTTCTAGTTGAGTCGGCATTGTGCCTTTTGTATTTATTTCCGATGCAATTTCTGTGTTTCATCGTCAATAAGAAGGTCAGAGGGTTACAGTAAACCTGAAGTGAAGCATCGGAATCTATAACTAGTGTCACAGGAATGGTTCAAAACATAGAGAGCAATAAGAGTCAGTCTTCTTGTACTTAAGTCGGCATTGTGCCTTTTGTATTTAATTCCGATGCAATTTCTGTGTTTCATCGTCAATAAGAAGGTCAGAGGGATACAGTAAACCTGAAGTGAAGCATCGGAATCTATAAGTAGTGTCACAGGAATGGTTCAAACATAGACAGTAGGAAGGGTCATTCTTCTTGTATTTAAGTCGGCATTGTGGCTTTTCTATTTATTTCCGATGCAATTTGTGTGTTTCATCGTCAATAAGACGGTCAGAGGGATACAGTAAACCTGAAGTGAATCATCGGAATCTATAACTAGCGTCACAATAATGGTTCAAAACATAGACAGTAGGAAGAGTCAGTCTACATGTACTTAAGTCGGCATTGTGCCTTTTGTATTTAATTCCGATGCAATTTTTGTGTTTCAACGTCAATAAGAAGTTCCATGGGATACAGTAAACCTGATGTGAAGCATCGGAATCTATAACTAGTGTTACAGTACTGGTTCAAACATAGTCAGTAAGAAGAGTCAGTCTTCTTGTACTTAAGTCGGCATTGTGCTTTTTCTATTTAATTCCGATGCGATTTCTGTGTTTCCTCGTCAATAAGAATGTCCAAGGGATACAGTGCACCTGATGTGAAGCATCGGAATCTATAACTAGTGTCACAGGAATGGTTCAGAACATAGACAGTAAGAAGAGTCAGTTTTCTTGTACTTAAGTCGGCATTGTGCCTTTTGTATTTAATTCTGATACAATTTCTGTGTTTCATCGTCAATAAGAAGGTCATATGGATACAGTAAACCTGAAGTGAAGTATCGGAATTTATAACTAGTGTCACAGGAATGGTTCAAAACATAGACAGTAGAAAGAGTCAGTCTTCTTGTACTTAAGTCCGCATTGTGCTTTTTGTATTTAATTCCGATGCAATTTCTGTGTTTCATCGTCAAGAAGAAGGTCCAAATGATACAGTAAACCTGAAGTGAGGCATCGGAATCTATAAGTAGTGTCACAGGAATGTTTCAAAACGTAGACAGTAAGATGAGTCAGTTCTCTTGTACTTACGTCGGCATTGTGCCTTTTCTATTTAATTCCGTTGCAATTTCTGTGTTTCGTCGTCAATAAGAAGGTCCAACGGATACAGTAAACCTGAAGCATCGGAATCAATAACTAGTGTCACAGGAATGGTTCAAAACATAGACAGTAAGATGAGTCAGTCTTCTAGTATATAAGTCGGCATTGTGCCTTTTGTATTTAATTCCGATGCAATTTCTGTGTCTCATCGGCAGTAATAAGGTCCAAGGGATACAGTAAACCAAAAGTGAAGCATCGGAATCTATAACTAGTGTCACAGGAATGGTTCAAAACATAGACAGTAATAAGATACAGTCTTCTTGTACTTAAGTCGGCATTGTTCATTTTTTATTTAATTCCGATGCAATTTCTGTGTTTCATCGTCAATAAGAAGGTCAGAGGGATACAGTAAACCTGAAGTGAAGCATCGGTATCTACAACTAGTGTCACAGGAATGGTTCAAAACATAGACAGTAGGAAGAGTCATTCTTCTTGTACTTAAGTCGGCATTGTGCCATTTGTATTTAATTCCGATGCAATTTCTGTGTTTCATGGTCAAAAAGGAGGTCCATGGGATACAGTAAACCTGAAGTGAAGCATCGGAATCCATAACTAGTGTCACAGGAGTTGTTCATAACATAGACAGTAAGAAGAGTCAGTATTCTTGTAGTAAAGTCAGCATTGTGCCATTTCTAATTAATTCCGATGCAATTTCCGTGTTTCATCTTCAATCGGAAGGTCAGAGGGATACAGTAAACCTGAAGTGAAGCATCGGAATCTATAACTAGTGTCACATAAATGGTTCAAACATAGACAGTAAGAAGAGTCGGTCTTCGTGAACTTAAGTCGGCATTGTGCCTTTTCTAAATAATTCCGATGCAATTTCTGTGTTACATGGTCAATACGAAGGTCAGAGGGATACAGTAAACCTGAAGTGAAGCATCGGAATCTATAACTAGTGTCACAGGAATGGTTCAAAACATAGACAATAGGATGGGTCAGTCTTCTTGTACTTTACTCGGCATTGTGCCTTTTCTAATTAATTCCGATGCAATTTCTGTGTTTCGTCGTCAATAAGAAGGTCCAAGGGATTCAGTAAACATGAAGTGAAGCATCAGGATCTATAACTAGTATCACAGGAATGTTTCATAATATAGACAGTAAGAAGAGTCAGACCTTATCTACTCAAGTCGGCATTGTGCTTTTTGTATCTAATTCCGATGCAATTTCTATGTTTCATCGTCAATGAGAAGGTCAGAGGGATACAGAAAACCTGAAGTGAAGCATAGAAATCTATAACTAGTGTCACAGGAATGGTTCAAAACATAGACAGTAGGAACAGTCAGTCTTCTTGTACTTAAGCCGGCATTGTGCCTTTTCTATTTAATTCCGATTCAATTTCTGTGTTTTGTCGTCAATAGGAAGGTCCTAGGGATACAGTAAACCTGGAGTGAAGCACCAGAATCCATAACTAGTGTCACAGGAATGGTTCAAATCATAGACAGTAATAAGAGACAGTCTTCTTGTACTTAAGTCGGCATTGTGCCTTTTGTCTTTAATTCCGATGCAATTTCTGTGTCTCATCGTCAAAAAGAAGGTCAGAGGGAGACAGTAAACCTGAAGTGAAGCATCGGAATCTATAACTAGTGTCACAGGAATGGTTAAAATCATAGAGAGTAGGAAGAGTCAGTCTTCTTGTACTTAAGACGGCATTGTGCATTTTGTATTTAATTCCGATGCAATTTCTGTGTTTCATCGTCAATAAGAAGGTGAGAGGGATACAGTAAACCTGAAGTGAAGCATCGGAATCTATAACTAGTGTCACAGGAATGGTTCAAACCATAGTCAGTAAAAAGAGTCAGTCTTCTTGTACAAAATTCGGCATTGTGCCTTTTTATTTAATTCCGATGCAATTTCTGTGTTTCGTCGTCGATAAGAAGGTCCAGGGGATACAGTAAACCTGAAGTGAAGCATCGGAATCTATAATTAGTGTCACAGAAATGGTTCAAAACATAGTCAGTAAGAAGAGTCAGTCTTTTTGTACTTAAGTCGGCATTATGCCTTTTCTATTTAATTCCGATGCCATTTCTGTGTTTCATCGTCAATAAGAAGGTCAGAGGGATACAGTAAACCTAAAGTGAAGCATCGGAATGTATAACTAGTGTCACAGGATTCGGTCAAAACATAGACAGTAGGAAGAGTCCGTCTTCTTCTAGTTGAGTCGGCATTGTGCCTTTTGTATTTATTTCCGATGCAATTTCTGTGTTTCATCGTCAATAAGAAGGTCAGAGGGTTACAGTAAACCTGAAGTGAAGCATCGGAATCTATAACTAGTGTCACAGGAGTGGTTCAAAACATAAACAGAAAGAAGAGTCAGTCTTCTTGTACTTAAGTCGGCATCGTGCCTTTTGTATTTAATTCCGATGCAATTTCTGTGTTTCATCGTCAATAAGAAGGTCAGAGGGATACAGTAACCCTGAAGTGAAGGATCGGAATCTATAACTAGTGTCACAGGTATGGTTCAAACATAGACAGTAGGAAGAGTCATTCTTCTTGTACTTAAGTCGGCATTGTGCCTTTTGTATTTAATTCCGATGCAATTTCTGTGCTTCATCGTCAAACAGGAGGTCCAAGAGATACAGTAAACCTGAAGTGAAGCATCGGAATCTATACCTAGTGTCACAGGAGTTGATCAGACATAGACAGTAAGAAGAGTCTGTCTCCTTGTACTTAAGTCGGCATTGTGCCTTTTGTATTTAATTCCGATGAAATTTCTTTGCTCCATCGTAAATAAGAAGGTCCAAGGGATGCAGTACACCTGAAGTGAAGCATCGGAATCTATAACTAGTGTCACAGGAATGGTTCAAAACATAGACGGTAAGAAGAGTCAGTATTCTTGTACTTAAGTCGGCATTGTGCCTTTTCTATTTAATTCCGATGCAATTTCTGTGTTTCATCTGCAATAGGAAGGTCAGAAGGATACAGTAAGCCTGAAGTGAAGCATCGGAATCTATAACTAGTGTCACAGGAATGGTTCAAAACATAGACAGTAAGAAGAGTCAGTCTTCTTGTACTTAAGTCGGCATTGTGCCTTTTCTATTTAATTCCGATGCAATTTCTGTGTTTCACCGTCAATAAGAAAGTCAGAGGGATACAGTAAAAATGAAGTGAAGCATCGGAATCTATAACTAGTGTCACAGGAATGGTTCAAATCATAGACAATAGGAAGGGTCAGTCTTCTTGTACTTTAGTTGGCATTGTGCCTTTACTATTAAATTCCCATGCAATTTCTGGAATTCGTCGTCAATAAGAAGGTCCAAGGGATACAGTAAACCTGAAGTGAATCATCGGAATCTATAACTAGTGTCACAGGAATGTGTCACAACATAGACAGTAAGAAGAGTCAGTCCTCTTGTACTTAAGTCGGCATTGTGCTTTTTGTATCCAATTCCGATGCAATATCTGAGTTTCATCGTCAATAAGAAGGTCCGAGGGATACAGTAAACCTGAAGTGAAGCATCGGAATCTATAACTAGTGTCACAGGAATGGTTCAAAACATAGACAGTAGGAACAGTCAGTCTTCTTGTACTTAAGTCGGCATTGTGCCTTTTCTATTTAATTCCGATGCAATTTCTGTGTTTCATCGTCAATAAGAAGGTCAGAGGGATAAAGTAAACTTGAAGTGAAGCACGGGAATGAATAAGAAGTTTCACAGGAGTCGTTCAAAACATAGACAGTGGGAAGAGTCCGTCTTCTTCTAGTTGAGTGGGCATTGTGCCTTTTGTATTTATTACCCATGCAATTTCTGTGTTTCATCGTCAATAACAAGGTCAGAGGGATACAGTAAACCTGAAGTGAAGCATCGGAATCTATAACTAGTGTCACAGGAATGGTTCAAATCAAAGAGGAAGAGTCATTCTTCTTGTACTTAAGTCGGCATTGTGGATTTTCTATTTAATTCCGATGAAAATTCTGTGTTTCATCGTCAATAAGACTGTCAGAGGGATACAGTAAACCTGAAGTGAATCATCGGAATCTATAACTAGTGTCACAGGAATGTTTGAAACATAGTCAATAAGAAGAGTCAGTCTTCTTGTACTTAAGTCGGCATTGTGCCTTATTTTTTTAATTCCGATGCAATTTCTGTGTTTCATCGTCAATATGAAGGTCAGATGGATACAGTAAACCTGAAGTGAAGCATCGGAATCTATAACTAGTGTCACAGTAATGGTTCAAAACATAGACAATAGGAGGAGTCAGTCTTCTTGTACTTAAGTCGGCATTGTGCCGTTTGTATTTAATTCCGATGCAATTTCTGTGTTTCATCGTCAAGAAGAAGGTCCAAGGGATGCAGTAAACCTGAAGTGAGTCATCGGATTCTATAACTAGTGTCACAGGAATGGTTCAAATCTTAGTCAGTAAGAAGAGTCAGTCTTCTTGTACTTAAGTCGGCATTGTGCCTTTTCTATTTAATTCCGTTGCAATTTCTGTGTTTCATCGTCAATAAGGAGGTCCAAGGGATGCAGCACACCTGAAGTGAAGCATCGGAATCTATAACTAGTGTCACAGGAATGGTTCAAAATATAGACAGTAAGAAGAGCCAGACCTCTTGTACTTAAGTCTTCATTGTGCCTTTCGTATTTAATTCCGATGGAATTTCGGTGTTTCAACGTCAATAAGAAGGTCCAAGGGACACAGTAAACCTGAAGTCAAGCATCGGAATCTATAACTAGTGTCACAGGAATGATTCAAAACATAGAGAGTCGCAAGAGTCAGTCTTCTTGTACTTAAGTCGGCATTGTGCCTTTTGTATTTAATTCCGATGCAATTTCTGTGTTTCATCGTCAATAAGAAGGTCAGAGGGATACAGTAAACCAGAAGTAAAGCATCGGAATGTATAACTAGTGTCACAGGAATGGTTCAAAACATAGTCAGTAAGAATAGTCAGTCTTCTTGTACTTAATTCGGCATTGTGCCTTTTTATTAAATTCCGATGCAATTTCTGTGTTTCATCGTCAATAAGAAGGTCCATGGGATACAGTAAACCTGAAGTGAAGCATCGGATTCTATAACTAGTGTCACAGAAATGGTTCAAAACATAGTCAGTAAGAAGAGTCAGTCTTCTTGTACTTAAGTCGGCATTGTGATTTTTCTATTTAATTCCGATGCAATTTCTGTGTTTCATCGTCAATAAGAAGGTCAGAGGGATACAGTAAACTTGAAGTGAAGCATGGGAATGTATGACTAGTATCACAGGAATCGTTCAAAGCATAGACAGTAGGAAGAGCCCGTCTTCTTCCAGTTGAGTGGGCATTGTGCCTTTTGTATTTAATTTCCATGCAATTTCTGTGTTTCATCGTCAATAAGAAGGTCAGAGGGATACAGTAAACCTGAAGTGAAGCATCGGAATCTATAACTAGTGTCACAGGAATGGTTCAATGCAAATACAGTAGGAAGAGTCATTCTTCTTGTACTTAAGTCGGCATTGTGGATTTTCTATTTAATTCCGATGCAAATTCTGTGTTTCATCGTAAATAAGACGGTCAGAGGGATACAGTAAACCTGAAGTGAATCATCGGAATTTATAACTAGTGTCACAGGAATGGTTCAAAACATAGACAGTAGGAAGAGTCAGCCTACATGTACTTAAGTCGGCATTGTGCCTTTTGTATCTAATTCCGATGCAATTTTTGTGTTTCAACTTCAATCAGAAGGCCCAAGGGATACAGTAAACCTCAAGTGAAGCATCGGAATCTATAACTAGTGTCACAGGAATGGTTCAAACATAGTCAGTAAGAAGAGTCAGTCTTCTTGTACTTAAGTCGGCATTATGCTTTTTCTATTTACTTCCAATGCAATTCCTGTGTTTCATCGTCAATGAGAAGGTCAGAGGAATACAGTAAACCTGAAGTGAAGCATCGAAATCTGTAATTAGTGTCACTGGAATGGTTCAAAATTTAGACAGTAGGAAGAATCAGTCTTCTTGTACTTAAGTCGGCATTGTGCCTTATTTATTTAATTCCGATGCAATTTCTGTGTTTAATTGCCAATAAGAATGTCAGAGGGATACAGTACACCTGAAGTGAAGCATCAGAATCTATAACTAGTGTCACAGGAATGGTTCAAATCATAGACAGTAAGAAGAGTCAGTCTTCTTGTACTTAAGTCGGCATTGTGCCTTTTGTATTTAATTCTGATGCATTTTCCGTGTTTCATCGTCATTAAGAAGGTCAGAGGGATACAGTAAAACTGAAGTGAAGCATCGGAATCTATAACTAGTGTCACAGGAATGGTTCAAAACATAGACTGTAGGAACAGTCAGTTTTCTTGTACTTAAGTCGGCATTGTGCCTTTTCTATTTAATTCCGATGCAATTTCTGTGTTTCGTCGTCAATAAGAAGGTCCTAGGGATACAGTAAACCTGAAGTGAAGCATCGGAATCTATAACTAGTGTCACAGGAATGGTTCAAAACATAGAGAGTAATAAGAGTCGGTCTTCTTGTACTTAAGTCTGCATTGTGCCTTTTGTATTTAATTCCGATGCAATTTCTGTGTTTCATCGTCAATAAGAAGGACAGAGGGACACAGTAAACCTGAAGTGAAGCATCAGAATCTACAACTAGTGTCACAGGAATGATTAATAACATAGAGAGTAGCAAGAGTCAGTCTTCTTGTACTTAAGTCGGCACTGTGCGTTTTGTATTTAATTTCGATGCAATTTCTGTGTTTCATCCACAATAAGAGCTTCAGAAGGATACAGTAAACCTGAAGTAAAGCATAGGAATCTATAACTAGTGTCACAGAAATGGTTCAAAACATAGTCAGTAAGATGAGTCAGTCTTCTTGTACTTAAGTCGGCATTGTGCCTTTTCTATATACTTCCGATGCAATTTCTGCGTTTCATCGTCAATAAGAAGGTCAGAGGGATACAGTAAACCTGAAGTGAAGCATCGGAATCTATAACTAGTGTCACAGGAATGGTTCAAAACAAAGACAAGAGGAAGAGTCATTCTTCTTGTACTTAAGTCGGCATTGTGGATTTTCTATTTAATTCCGATGAAAATTCTGTGTTTCATCGTCAATAAGACGGTCAGAGGGATACAGTAAACCTGAAGTGAATCATCGGAATCTATAACTAGTGTCACAGGAATGTTTGAAACATAGTCAATAAGAAGAGTCAGTCTTCTTGTACTTAAGTCGGCATTGTGCCTTATTTATTTAATTCCGATGCAATTTCTGTGTTTCATCGTCAATATGAAGGTCAGATGGATACAGTAAACCTGAAGTGAAGCATCGGAATTTATAACTAGTGTCACAGTAATGGTTCAAAACATAGACAGTAGGAGGAGTTAGTCTTCTTGTACTTAAGTCGGCATTGTGCCGTTTGTATTTAATTCCGATGCAATTTCTGTGTTTCATCGTCAAGAAGAAGGTCCAAGGGATGCAGTAAACCTGAAGTGAGTCATCGGATTCTATAACTAGTGTCACAGGAATGGTTCAAATCTTAGTCAGTAAGAAGAGTCAGTCTGCTTGTACTTAAGTCGGCATTGTGCCTTTTCTATTTAATTCCGTTGCAATTTCTGTGTTTCATCGTCAATAAGGAGGTCCAAGGGATGCAGTACACCTGAAGTGAAGCATCGGAATCTATAACTAGTGTCACAGGAATGGTTCAAAACATAGACAGTAAGAAGAGCCAGACCTCTTGTACTTAAGTCGGCATTGTGCCTTTTCTATTTAATTCCGATGCAATTTCTGTGTCTCATCGTCAATACGAAGGTCAGAGGGATACAGTAAACATGAAGTGAAGCATCGGAATCTATAAGTGGAGTCACAGGAATTGTTCAAACATAGTCAGTTAGAAGAGTCAGTCTTCTTGTACTTATGTCGGCATTGTGCCTTTCGTATTTAATTCCGATGGAATTTCGGTGTTTCAACGTCAATAAGAAGGTCCAAGGGATACAGAAAACCTGAAGTGAAGCATCGGAATCTATTACTAGTGTCACAGGAATGGTTCAAACATAGTCAGTAAGAAGAGTCAGTCTTCTTGTACTTAGGTCGGCATTGTGCCTTTTGTATTTTATTCCGACGCAATTTCTGTGTATCATCGTCAATAACAAGGTCAGAGGGATACAGTAAACCTGAAGTGAAGTTTCGGAATCTATAACTAATGTCACAGGAATAGTTCAAACCATAGTCAGTAATAAGAGTCAGTCTTCTTGTACTTAAGTCGGCATTGTGCCGTTTGTATTTAATTCCGATGCAATTTCCGTGTTTCATCGTCAAGAAGAAGGTCCAAGGGATGTAGTGAACCTGAAGTGAGTCATCGGATTCTATAACTAGTGTCACAGGAATGGTTCAAATCTTAGTCAGTAAGAGGAGTCAGTCTTCTTGTACTTAAGTCGGCATTGTGCCTTTTCTATTTAATTCCGTTGCAATTTCTGTGTTTCATCGTCAATAAGGAGGTCCAAGGGATGCAGTACACCTGAAGTGAAGCATCGGAATCTATAACTAGTGTCACAGGAATGGTTCAAAACATAGTCAGTAAGAAGAGTCAGTCTTCTTGTACTTAAGTCGGCATTGTGCCTTTTTATTCAATTCCGATGCAATTTCTGTGTTTCATCGTCAATAAGGAGGTCCAAGGGATACAGTAAACCTGAAGTGAAGCATCGGAATCTATAATTAGTGTCACAGAAATAGTTCAAAACAAAGTCAGTAAGAAGAGTCACTCTTCTTGTACTTAAGTCGGCATTGTGCCCTTTCTATTTAATTCCGATGCAATTTCTGTGTTTCATCGTCAATAAGAAGGTCAGAGGGATACAGTAAACCTGAAGTGAAGCATCGGACTGTAAAACTAGTGTCACAGGAATCGTTCAAAACATAGACAGTAGGAAGAGTCCGTCTTCTTCTAGTTGAGTCGGCATTGTGCCTTTTGTATTTATTTCCAATGCAATTTCTGTGTTTCATCGCCAATGAGAAGGTCAGAGGGATACAGTAAACCTGAAGTGAAGCTTCGGAATCTATAACTAGTGTTACAGGAATCGTTCAAAACATAGACAGTAGGAAGAGTCATTCTTCTTGTACTTAAGTCGGCATTGTGCCTTTTGTATTTAATTCCGATGCAATATCTGTGTTTCATCGTCAATACGAAGGTCCAAGGGATACAGTAAACCTGAACTGAAGCATCTGAATCTATAACTAGTGTCACAGGAGTTGTTCAAACATAGACAGTAAGAAGAGTCAGTCTCCTTGTTCTTAAGTCGGCATTGTGCTTTTGTATTTAATTCCGATGAAATTTCTTTCTTTCATCGTCAATAAGAAGGTCCAAGGGATGCAGTAAACCTTAAGTGAAGCATCGTAATCTATAACTAGCGTCACAGGAATGGTTCAAAAAACATAGACAGTAAGAAAGGTCAGAATTCTTGTACTCAAGTCCGCATTGTGCCTTTTCTATTTCATTCCGATCCAATTTCTGTGTTTCATCTTCAATAGGAAGGTCAGAGGGATACAGTGAACCTGAAGTGAAGCTACGGAATCTATAACTAGTGTCACAGGAATGTTTCAAATCATAGACAGTAAGAAGAGTAAGTCTTCTTGTACTTATGTCGGCATTGTGCCTTTTCTATTTAATTCCGATGCAATTTCTATGTTTCGTCATCAATAAGAAGGTCCTAGTGATACAGTAAACCTGAAGTGAAGCATCGGAATCTATTACTAGTGTCACAGGAATGGTTCAAAACATAGAGAGTAATAAGAGTCAGTCTTCTTGTACTTAAGTCGGCGTTGTGCATTTTGTATTTAATTCCGATGCAATTTCTGTGTTTCATCGTCAATAAGAAGGTCAGAGGGATACAGTAAACCTGAAGTGAAGCATCGGAATCTATAACTAGTGTCACAGGAATGGTTCAAAACATAGATAGTAGGCACAGTCAGTCTTATTGTACTTATGTCGGCATTGTGCCTTTTCTATTTAATTCCGATGCAATTTCAGTGTTTCGTCGTCAATAAGAAGGTCCTAGGGATACAGTAAACCTGAAGTGAATCATCGGAATCTATAACTAGTGTCACAGGAATGGTTCAAAGCATAGAGAGTAATAAGAGTCAGTCTTCTTGTACTTAAGTCGGCGTTGTGCATTTTGTACTTAATTCCGATGCAATCTCTGTGTTTCATCGTCAATAAGAAGGTGAGAGGGATACAGTAAACCTGAAGTGAAGCATCGGAATCTATAACTAGTGTCACAGGAATGATTCAAAGCATAGAGAGTAGCAAGAGTCAGTCTTCTTGTACTTAAGTCGGCATTGTGCCTTTTGTATTTAAATCCGATGCAATATCTGTGTTTCATTCTCAATAAGACGGTCAGAGGGATACAGTAAACCTGAAGTAAAGCATCGGAATCTATAACTAGTGACACAGGAATGGTTCAAAACATAGTCAGTAAGAAGAGTCAGTGTTCTTGTACTTAATTCGGCATTGTGAATTTTTATTAATTTCCGATGCAATTTCTGTGTTTCATCGTCAATACCAAGGTCCAAGGGATACAGTAAACCTGAAGTGAAGCATCGGAATCTATAACTAGTGTCACAGGAATGGTTCAAAACATAGACAGTAGGAAGAGTCAGTCTACATGTACTTAAGTCGGCTTTGTGCCTTTTGTATTTCATTCCGATGCAATTTTTGTGATTCAACTTCAATAAGAAGGTCCAAGGGATAGAGTAAACCTGAAGTGAAGCATCGGAATCTATAACTAGTGTCACAGGAATGGTTCAAACATAGTCAGTAAGAAGAGTCAGTCTTCTTGTACTTAAGTCGGCATTGTGCTTTTTCTATTTACTTCCGATGCAATTTCTGTGTTTCATCGTCAATGAGAAGGTCAGAGGGATACAGTAAACCTGAAGTTATGCATCGAAATCTATAACTAGTGTCACAGGAATGGTTCAAAACATAGACAGTAGGAAGAGTCAGTCTTCTTGTACTTAAGTCGGCATTGTGCCTTATTTACTTAATTCCGGTGCGATTTCTGTGTTTAATTGTCAATAAGAATGTCAGAGGGATACAGTAACCTGAAGTGAAGCATCAGAATCTATAACTAGTGTCACAGGAATGGTTCAAATCATAGACAGGAAGAAGAGCCAGAATTCTTGTACTTAAGTCGGCATTGTGCCTTTTCTATTTAATTCCGATGCAATTTCTGTGTCTCATCGTCAATAAGAAGGTCAGACGGATACAGTAAACATGAAGTGAAGCATCGGAATCTATAAGTGGAGTTACAGGAATTGTTCAAACATAGTCAGTAAGAAGAGTCAGTCTTCTTGTACTTATGTCGGCATTGTGGCTTTCGTATTTAATTCCGATGGAATTTCGGTGTTTCAACGTCAATAAGAAGGTCCAAGGGATACAGTAAACCTGAAGTGAAGCATCGGAATCTATAACTAGTGTCACAGGAGTTGTTCAAACATAGACAGTAAGAAGAGTCAGTCTCCTTGTTCTTAAGTCGGCATTGTGCCTTTTGTATTTAATTACGATGAAATTTCTTTCTTTCATCGTCAATAAGAAGGTCCAAGGGATGCAGTAAACCTTAAGTGAAGCATCGGAATCTATAACTAGCGTCACAGGAATGGTTCAAAAAACATAGACAGTAAGAAAGGTCAGAATTCTTGTACTCAAGTCCGCATTGTGCCTTTTCTATTTAATTCCGATGCAATATCTGTGTTTCATCGTCAATAAGAAGGTCAGAGGGATACAGTAAAGCTGAAGTGAAGCATCGGAATCTATAACTAGTGTCACAGGAATGGTTCAAAACATAGACAGTAGGAACAGTCAGTCTTCTTGTACTTATGTCGGCTTTGTGCTTTTTCTATTTAATTCCGATGCAATTTCTGTGTTTCGTCGTCAATAAGAAGGTCCTAGGGGTACAGTAAACCTGAAGTGAATCATCGGAATCTATAACTAGTGTCACAGGAATGGTTCAAAGCATAGAGAGTAATAAGAGTCAGTCTTCTTGTACTGAAGTCGGCGTTGTGCATTTTGTATTTATTTCCGATGCAATTTCTGTGTTTCATCGTCAATAAGAAGGTCAGAGGGATACAGTAAACCTGAAGTGAAGCATCGGAATCTATAACTAGTGTCACAGGAATGATTCAAAGCATAGAGAGTAGCAAGAGTGAGTCTTCTTGTACTTAAGTCGGCATTGTGCCTTTTGGATTTAATTCCGGTGCAATTTCTGTGTTTAATTCTCAATAAGACGGTCAGAGGGATACAGTAAACCTGAAGTAAAGCATCGGAATCTATAACTAGTGTCACAGGAATGGTTCAAAACATAGTCAGTAAGAAGAGTCAGTCTTCTTGTACTTAAATCGGCATTGTGCCTTTTTATTAATTTCCGATGCAATTTCTGTGTTTCATCGTCATTACGAAGGTCCAAGGGATACAGTAAACCTAAAGTGAAGCATCGGAGTCTATAACTAGTGTCACAGGAATGGTTCAAACATAGTCAGTAAGAAGAGTCAGTCTTCTTGTACTTAAGTCGGCATTGTGCTTTTTCTATTTACTTCCGATGCAATTTCTGTGTTTCATCGTCAATGAGAAGGTCAGAGGGATACAGTAAACCTGAAGTGAAGCATCGAAATCTATAACTAGTGTCACAGGAATGGTTCAAAACATAGACAGTAGGAAGAGTCAGTCTTCTTGTGCTTAAGTCGGCATTGTGCCTTATTTACTTAATTCCGATGCGATTTCTGTGTTTAATTGTCAATAAGAATGTCAGAGGGATACAGTAACCTGAAGTGAAGCATCAGAATCTACAACTAGTGTCACAGGAATGGTTCAAATCATAGACAGTAAGAAGAGTCAGACTTCTTGTATTTAAGTCGGCATTGTGACTTTTGTATTTAATTCTGATGCATTTTCTGTGATTCATCGCCAATAAGAAGGTAGAGGGATACAGTAACCCTGAAGTGAAGCATCAGAATGTATAACTAGTGTCACAGGAATGATTCAAATCATAGACATTAGGGAGAGTCAGTCTTTTTGTGCTTAAGTCGGCATTGTGCCTTTTCTATTTAATTCCGATGCAATTTCTGTGTTTCATCGTCAATAATAAGGTCAGAAGGATGCAGTAAACCTGACGTGAAGCATCGGAATCTATAACTAGTGTCACAGTAATGGTTCAAAACATAGACGGTAGGAAGAGTCAGTCTTCTTGTACTTAAGTCGGCATTGTGCCTTTTGTATTTAATTCCGATGCAATTTCTGTGTTTCATCGTCAACAAGAAGGTCCAAGGGATACAGTAAACCCGACGTGAGGCATCGGATTCTATAACTAGTGTCACAGGAATGGTTCAGAGCTTAGTCAGTAAGAAGAGCCAGTCTTCTTGTACTTAAGTCGGCATTGTGCCTCTTCTATTTAATTCCGTTGCAATTTCTGTGTTTCGTCGTCAATAAGAAGGTTCAAGGGATACAGTAAACCTGAAGCTTCGGAATCAATAACTAGTGTCACAGGAATGTTTCAAAACATAGACCGTAAGATGAGTCAGTCTTCTTGTATATAAGTCGGCATCGTGCCTTTTGTATTTAATTCCGAAGTAATTTCTGTGTTTCATCGTCAATAAGAAGGTCCAAGGGATACAGTAAACCTGAAGTGAAGCATCGGAATCTATAACTAGTGTCACAGAAATGGTTCAAAACGTAGTGAGTAAGAAGAGTCAGTCTTCGTGTACTTAATTCGGCATTCTGAATTTTTATTTAATTCCGATAAAATTTCTGTGTTTCATCGTCAATAAGAAGGGCCAAGGGATACAGTAAACCTGAAGTGAAGCATCGGAATCTATAACTAGTGTCACAGAAATTGTTCAAAACATAGTCAGTAAGAAGAGTCAGTCTTCTTGAACTTAAGTCGGCATTGTGCCTTTTCTATTTAATTCCAATGCAATTTCTGTGTTTCATCGTCAATAAGAAGGTCAGAGGGATACACTACACCTGAAGTGAAGCATCGGAATGTATAACTAGTGTCACAGGAATGGTTCAAATCATAGACAGTAGGAAGAGTCAGCCTTCTTGTACTTGAGTCGGCATTGTGCCTTTTGTATGTATTCCCGATGCAATTTCTGTGTTTCATCATCAATAAGAAGGTCAGAGGGACACAGTAAAACTGAAGTGAAGCATCGGAATCTATAACTAGTGTCACAGGAATGGTTCAAAGCAAAGACAGTAGGAAGAGTCATTCTTCTTGTACTTATGTCGGCATTGTGCCTTTTTTATTTAATTCCGATGCAAGTTCTGTGTTTCACCGCCAATAAGAAAGTCAGAGGGATGCAGTAAACCTGAAGTGAAGCATCGTAATCTTTAACCATTGTCACAGGAATGGTTCAAACATAGTCAGTAGGAAGAGTCAGTCTTCTTGTACTTAAGTCGGCATTGTGCCTTTTGTATTTAATTCCGATGCATTTTTTGTGTTTCTTCGTCAATAAGAATGTCAGAAGGATACAGTAAACCTGAAGTGAAGCGTCAGAATCTATAACTAGTGTCACAGGAATGGTTCAAATCATAGACAGTAAGAAGAGTCAGTCTACTTGTACTTAAGACGGCATTGTGCTTTTTTGTATTTAATTCCGATGCAATTTCTGTGTTTCATCGTCAATAAGAAGGTCCAAGGGATACAGTCCACCTGAAGTGAAGCATCGGAATCTATAACTAGCGTCTCAGGAATGGTTCAAATCATAGACAGTAAGAAAAGTCAGTCTTCTGCTACTTAAGTCAGCATTGTGCCTTTTCTATTTCATTCCGATGCAATTTCTGTGTTTCATCGCCAACAAGAAGGTTAGATGGATACAGTAAACCTGAAGTGAAGCATCGGAATCTATAACTAGTGTCACAGGAATGGTTCAAACATAGTCAATAAGAAGAGTCAGTCTTCTTGTACTTAAGTCGGCATTGTGCCTTTTCTATTGAATTCCGATGCAATTTCTGTGTTTCATCGTCAATAAGAAGGTCCAAGGGATGCAGTACGCCTGAAGTAAAACATAGGAAACTATAAGTAGTGTCACACTAATGTTTCAAAACATAAACACTAAGGAGAGTCAGTCTTCTTGTACTTGAGTCGGACTTGTGCCTTCTCAATTTATTCCGATGCAATTTCTGTGTTTCATCGTCAATACGAAAGTCAGAGGGATACTGTAAACCTGAAGTGAATCATCGGAATCTATAACTAGTGTCACAGGAATGGCTCAAATCATAGTCAGTAAGAAGAGTCAGTCTTCTTGTACTTATGTCGGCATTGTGCCTTTTCTATTTAATTCCGATGCAATTTCTGTGTTTCGTCGTCAATAAGAGGGTCCTAGGGGTACAGTAAACCTGAAGTGAATCATCGGAATCTATAACTAGTGTCACAGGAATGGTTCAAAACATAGAGAGTAATAAGAGTCAGCCTTCTTGTACTTAAGTCGGCGTTGTGCATTTTGTATTTAATACCGATGCAAATTCTGTGTTTCATCGTCAATAAGAAGGTCAGAGGGATACAGTAAACCTGAAGTGAAGCATCGGAATCTATAACTAGTGCCACAGGAATGATTCAAAGCATAGAGAGTAGCAAGAGTCAGTCTTCTTGTACTTAAGTCGGCATTGTGCCTTTTGGATTTAATTCCGGTGCAATTTCTGTGTTTAATTCTCAATAAGACGGTCAGAGGGATACAGTAAACCTGAAGTAAAGCATCGGAATCTATAACTAGTGTCACAGGAATGGTTCAAAACATAGTCAGTAAGAAGAGTCAGTCTTCTTGTACTTAATTCGGCATTGTGCCTTTTTATTAATTTCCGATGCAATTACTGTGTTTCATCGTCAATACGAAGGTCCAAGGGATACAGTAAACCTAAAGTGAAGCATCCGAATCTATAACTAGTGTCACAGGAATGGTTCAAACATAGTCAGTAAGAAGAGTCGGTCTTCTTGTACTTAAGTCGGCATTGTGCTTTTTCTGTTTACTTCCGATGCAATTTCTGTGTTTCATCGTCAATGAGAAGGTCAGAGGGATACAGTAATCCTGAAGTAAAGCATCGAAATCTATAACTAGTGTCACAGGAATAGTTCAAAACATAGACAGTAGGAAGAGTCAGTCTTCTTGTACTGAAGTCGGCATTGTGCTTTATTTACTTAATTCCGATGCGATTTCTGTATTTAATTGTCAAAAAGAATGTCAGAGGGATACAGTAACCTGAAGTGAAGCATCAGAATCTATAACTAGTGTCACAGGAATGGTTCAAATCATAGACAGTAAGAAGAGTCAGTCTTCTTGTACTTCAGTCGCCATTGTGCCTTTTGTATTTAATTCTGATGCATTTTCTGTGTTTCATCGCCAATAAGAAGGTCAGAGGGATACAGTAAACCTGAAGTGAAGCATCAGAATGTATAACTAGTGTCACAGGAATGATTCAAAACATAGACATTAGGAAGAGTCAGTCTGTTTGTACTTAAGTCGGCATTCTGCCTTTTCTATTTAATTCCGATGCAATTTCTGTGTTTCATCGTCAATAATAAGGTCAGATGGATACAGTAAACCTGAAGTGAAGCATCGGAATCTATAACTAGTGTCACAGGAATGGTTCAAAACATAGACAGTAGGGGTGAGTCAGTCTTCTTGTACTTAAGTCGGCATTGTGCCTTTTGTATTTAAAACCGATGCAATTTCTGTGTTTCATCGTCAACAAGAAGGTCCAAGGGATACAGTAAACCTGACGTGAGGCATCGGATTCTATAACTAGTGTCACAGGAATGGTTCAAAACTTAGTCAGTAAGAAGAGTCAGTCTTCTTGTACTTAAGTCGGCATTGTGCCTTTTCTATTTAATTCCGATGCAATTTCTGTTTTAAATCGTCAATAAGAATGTCCAAGGGATGCAGTACACCTGAAGTGAAGCATCGGAATCTATAACTAGTGTCACAGGAATGGTTCAAAACATAGACAGTAAGAAGGGCCAGTCTTCTTGTACTTAAGTCGGCATTCTGCCTCTTCTATTTAATTCCGTTGCAATTTCTGTGTTTCGTCGTCAATAAGAAGGTTCAAGGGATACAGCAAACCTGAAGCTTCGGAATCAATAACTAGTGTCACAGGAATGGTTCAAAACATAGACCGTAAGATGAGTCAGTCTTCTTCTATATAAGTCATCATCGTGCCTTTTGTATTTAATTCCGATATAATTTCTGTGTTTCATCGTCAATGAGAAGGTCCAAGGGATACAGTAAACCTGAAGTGAAGCATCGGAATCTTAACTATTGTCACAGGAATGGTTCAAAGATAGACAGTAGGAAGAGTCAGTCTTCTTGTACTTAAGTCGGCATTGTGCCTTTTGTATTTAATTCCGATGCGTTTTCTGTGTTTCATCGTCAATACGAAGGGCAGAGGGATACAGTAAACCTGAAGTGAAGCATCGGAATCTATAACTAGTGTCACAGGAATGGTTCAAAACATAGTCAGTAAGAAGAGTCAGTCTTCTTGTACTTAAATCGGCATTGTGCCTTTTTATTAATTTCCGATGCAATTTCTGTGTTTCATCGTCATTACGAAGGTCCAAGGGATACAGTAAACCTAAAGTGAAGCATCGGAGTCTATAACTAGTGTCACAGGAATGGTTCAAACATAGTCAGTAAGAAGAGTCAGTCTTCTTGTACTTAAGTCGGCATTGTGCTTTTTCTATTTACTTCCGATGCAATTTCTGTGTTTCATCGTCAATGAGAAGGTCAGAGGGATACAGTAAACCTGAAGTGAAGCATCGAAATCTATAACTAGTGTCACAGGAATGGTTCAAAACATAGACAGTAGGAAGAGTCAGTCTTCTTGTACTTAAGTCGGCATTGTGCCTTATTTACTTAATTCCGATGCGATTTCTGTGTTTAATTGTCAATAAGAATGTCAGAGGGATACAGTAACCTGAAGTGAAGCATCAGAATCTACAACTAGTGTCACAGGAATGGTTCAAATCATAGACAGTAAGAAGAGTCAGACTTCTTGTATTTAAGTCGGCATTGTGCCTTTTGTATTTAATTCTGATGCATTTTCTGTGATTCATCGCCAATAAGAATGTCAGAGGGATACAGTAAACCTGAAGTGAAGCATCAGAATGTATAACTAGTGTCACAGGAATGATTCAAATCATAGACATTAGGGAGAGTCAGTCTTTCTGTGCTTAAGTCGGCATTGTGCCTTTTCTATTTAATTCCGATGCAATTTCTGTGTTTCATCGTCAATAATAAGGTCAGAAGGATGCAGTAAACCTGAAGTGAAGCATCGGAATCTATAACTAGTGTCACAGTAATGGTTCAAAACATAGACAGTAGGAAGAGTCAGTCTTCTTGTACTTAAGTCGGCATTGTGCCTTTTGTATTTAATTCCGATGCAATTTCTGTGTTTCATCGTCAACAAGAAGGTCCAAGGGATACAGTAAACCCGACGTGAGGCATCGGATTCTTTAACTAGTGTCACAGGAATGGTTCAGAGCTTAGTCAGTAAGAAGAGCCAGTCTTCTTGTACTTAAGTCGGCATTGTGCCTCTTCTATTTAATTCCGTTGCAATTTCTGTGTTTCGTCGTCAATAAGAAGGTTCAAGGGATACAGTAAACCTGAAGCTTCGGAATCAATAACTAGTGTCACAGGAATGTTTCAAAACATAGACCGTAAGATGAGTCAGTCTTCTTGTATATAAGTCGGCATCGTGCCTTTTGTATTTAATTCCGAAGTAAATTCTGTGTTTCATCGTCAATAAGAAGGTCCAAGGGATACAGTAAACCTGAAGTGAAGCATCGGAATCTATAACTAGTGTCACAGAAATGGTTCTAAACGTAGTGAGTAAGAAGAGTCAGTCTTCTTGTACTTAATTCGGCATTCTGAATTTTTATTTAATTCCGATAAAATTTCTGTGTTTCATCGTCAATAAGAAGGGCCAAGGGATACAGTAAACCTGAAGTGAAGCATCGGAATCTATAACTAGTGTCACAGAAATTGTTCAAAACATAGTCAGTAAGAAGAGTCAGTCTTCTTGAACTTAAGTCGGCATTGTGCCTTTTCTATTTAATTCCAATGCAATTTCTGTGTTTCATCGTCAATAAGAAGGTCAGAGGGATACACTACACCTGAAGTGAAGCATCGGAATGTATAACTAGTGTCACAGGAATGGTTCAAAACATAGACAGTAGGAAGAGTCAGCCTACATGTACTTAAGTCGGCATTGTGCCTTTTGTATCTAATTCCGATGCAATTTTTGTGTTTCAACTTCAATCAGAAGGCCCAAGGGATACAGTAAACCTCAAGTGAAGCATCGGAATCTATAACTAGTGTCACAGGAATGGTTCAAACATAGTCAGTAAGAAGAGTCAGTCTTCTTGTACTTAAGTCGGCATTATGCTTTTTCTATTTACTTCCAATGCAATTCCTGTGTTTCATCGTCAATGAGAAGGTCAGAGGGATACAGTAAACCTGAAGTGAAGCATCGAAATCTGTAATTAGTGTCACTGGAATGGTTCAAAATTTAGACAGTAGGAAGAGTCAGTCTTCTTGTACTTAAGTCGGCATTGTGCCTTATTTATTTAATTCCGATGCAATTTCTGTGTTTAATTGCCAATAAGAATGTCAGAGGGATACAGTACACCTGAAGTGAAGCATCAGAATCTATAACTAGTGTCACAGGAATGGTTCAAATCATAGACAGTAAGAAGAGTCAGTCTTCTTGTACTTAAGTCGGCATTGTGCCTTTTGTATTTAATTCTGATGCATTTTCCGTGTTTCATCGTCATTAAGAAGGTCAGAGGGATACAGTAAAACTGAAGTGAAGCTTTGGAATCTATAACTAGTGTCACAGGAATGGTTCAAAACATAGACAGTAGGAACAGTCAGTTTTCTTGTACTTAAGTCGGCATTGTGCCTTTTCTATTTAATTCCGATGCAATTTCTGTGTTTCGTCGTCAATAAGAAGGTCCTAGGGATACAGTAAACCTGAAGTGAAGCATCGGAATCTATAACTAGTGTCACAGGAATGGTTCAAAACATAGAGAGTAATAAGAGTCGGTCTTCTTGTACTTAAGTCTGCATTGTGCCTTTTGTATTTAATTCCGATGCAATTTCTGTGTTTCATCGTCAATAAGAAGGTCAGAGGGACACAGTAAACCTGAAGTGAAGCATCAGAATCTACAACTAGTGTCACAGGAATGATTAATAACATAGAGAGTAGCAAGAGTCAGTCTTCTTGTACTTAAGTCGGCACTGTGCGTTTTGTATTTAATTTCGATGCAATTTCTGTGTTTCATCCTCAATAAGAGCTTCAGAAGGATACAGTAAACCTGAAGTAAAGCATAGGAATCTATAACTAGTGTCACAGAAATGGTTCAAAACATAGTCAGTAAGAAGAGTCAGTCTTCTTGTACTTAAGTCGGCATTGTGCCTTTTCTATATAATTCCGATGCAATTTCTGTGTTTCATCGTCAATAAGAAGGTCAGAGGGATACAGTAAACCTGAAGTGAAGCATCGGAATCTATAACTAGTGTCACAGGAATGGTTCAAAACAAAGACAAGAGGAAGAGTCATTCTTCTTGTACTTAAGTCGGCATTGTGGATTTTCTATTTAATTCCGATGAAAATTCTGTGTTTCATCGTCAATAGGACGGTCAGATGGATACAGTAAACCTGAAGTGAATCATCGGAATCTATAACTAGTGTCACAGGAATGTTTGAAACATAGTCAATAAGAAGAGTCAGTCTTCTTGTACTTAAGTCGGCATTGTGCCTTATTTATTTAATTCCGATGCAATTTCTGTGTTTCATCGTCAATATGAAGGTCAGATGGCAGATGGATACAGTAAACCTGAAGTGAAGCATCGAAATTTATAACTAGTGTCACAGTAATGGTTCAAAACATAGAGAGTAGGAGGAGTCAGTCTTCTTGTACTTAAGTCGGCATTGTGCCGTTTGTATTTAATTCCGATGCAATTTCTGTGTTTCATCGTCAAGAAGAAGGTCCAAGGGATGCAGTAAACCTGAAGTGAGTCATCGGATTCTATAACTAGTGTCACAGGAATGGTTCAAATCTTAGTCAGTAAGAAGAGTCAGTCTGCTTGTACTTAAGTCGGCATTGTGCCTTTTCTATTTAATTCCGTTGCAATTTCTGTGTTTCATCGTCAATAAGGAGGTCCAAGGGATGCAGTACACCTTAAGTGAAGCATCGGAATCTATAACTAGTGTCACAGGAATGGTTCAAAACATAGACAGTAAGAAGAGCCAGACCTCTTGTACTTAAGTCGGCATTGTGCCTTTTCTATTTAATTCCGATGCAATTTCTGTGTCTCATCGTCAATACGAAGGTCAGAGGGATACAGTAAACATGAAGTGAAGCATCGGAATCTATAAGTGGAGTCACAGGAATTGTTCAAACATAGTCAGTAAGAAGAGTCAGTCTTCTTGTACTTATGTCGGCATTGTGCCTTTCGTATTTAATTCCGATGGAATGTCGGTGTTTCAACGTCAATAAGAAGGTCCAAGGGATACAGAAAACCTGAAGTGAAGCATCGGAATCTATTACTAGTGTCACAGGAATGGTTCAAACATAGTCAGTAAGAAGAGTCAGTCTTCTTGTACTTAGGTCGGCATTGTGCCTTTTGTATTTTATTCCGACGCAATTTCTGTGTATCATCGTCAATAACAAGGTCAGAGGGATACAGTAAACCTGAAGTGAAGTTTCGGAATCTATAACTAATGTCACAGGAATGGTTCAAACCATAGTCAGTAATAAGAGTCAGTCTTCTTGTACTTAAGTCGGCATTGTGCCGTTTGTATTTAATTCCGATGCAATTTCCGTGTTTCATCGTCAAGAAGAAGGTCCAAGGGATGTAGTGAACCTGAAGTGAGTCATCGGATTCTATAACTAGTGTCACAGGAATGGTTCAAATCTTAGTCAGTAAGAAGAGTCAGTCTTCTTGTACTTAAGTCGGCATTGTGCCTTTTCTATTTAATTCCGTTGCAATTTCTGTGTTTCATCGTCAATAAGGAGGTCCAAGGGATGCAGTACACCTGAAGTGAAGCATCGGAATCTATAACTAGTGTCACAGGAATGGTTCAAAACATAGACAGTAAGAAGAGCCAGACCTCTTGTACTTAAGTCGGCATTGTGCCTTTTCTATTTAATTCCGATGCAATTTCTGTGTCTCATCGTCAATACGAAGGTCAAAGGGATACAGTAAACATGAAGTGAAGCATCGGAATCTATAAGTGGAGTCACAGGAATTGTTCAAACATTGTCAGTAAGAAGAGTCAGTCTTCTTGTACTTATGTCGGCATTGTGCCTTTCGTATTTAATTCCGATGGAATTTCGGTGTTTCAACGTCAATAAGAAGATCCAAGGGATACAGTAAACCTGAAGTGAAGCATCGGAATCTATTACTAGTGTCACAGGAATGGTTCAAACATAGTCAGTTAGAAGAGTCAGTCTTCTTGTACTTAGGTCGGCATTGTGCCATTTTGTATTTAATTCCGACGCAATTTCTGTGTATCATCGTCAATAAGAAGGTCAGAGGGATACAGTAAACCTGAAGTGAAGCTTCGGAATCTATAACTAATGTCACAGGAATAGTTCAAACCATAGTCAGTAAGAAGAGTCAGTCTTCTTGTACTTAAGTCGGCATTGTGCCTTTTTATTTAATTCCGATGCAATTTCTGTGTTTCATCGTCAATAAGGAGGTCCAAGGGATACAGTAAACCTGAAGTGAAGCATCGGAATCTATAATTAGTGTCACAGAAATAGTTCAAAACAAAGTCAGTAAGAAGAGTCAGTCTTCTTGTACTTAAGTCGGCATTGTGCCCTTTCTATTTAATTCCGATGCAATTTCTGTCTTTCATCGTCAATAAGAAGGTCAGAGGGATACAGTAAACCTGAAGTGAAGCATCGGACTGTAAAACTAGTGTCACAGGAATCGTTCAAAACATAGACAGTAGGAAGAGTCCGTCTTCTTCTAGTTGAGTCGGCATTGTGCCTTTTGTATTTATTTCCAATGCAATTTCTGTGTTTCATCGTCAATGAGAAGGTCAGAGGGATACAGTAAACCTGAAGTGAAGCTTCGGAATCTATAACTAGTGTTACAGGAATCGTTCAAAACATAGACAGTAGGAAGAGTCATTCTTCTTGTACTTAAGTCGGCATTGTGCCTTTTGTATTGAATTCCGATGCAATATCTGTGTTTCATCGTCAATACGAAGGTCCAAGGGATACAGTAAACCTGAACTGAAGCATCTGAATCTATAACTAGTGTCACAGGAGTTGTTCAAACATAGACAGTAAGAAGAGTCAGTCTCCTTGTTCTTAAGTCGGCATTGTGCTTTTGTATTTAATTCCGATGAAATTTCTTTCTTTCATCGTCAATAAGAAGGTCCAAGGGATGCAGTAAACCTTAAGTGAAGCATCGTAATCTATAACTAGCGTCACAGGAATGGTTCAAATCATAGACAGTAAGAAGAGTCAGTCTTCTTTTACCTAAGTCGGCATTGTGCCTATTGTATATAATTCCGATGCAATTTCTGTGTTTCATCGTCAATAAGAAGTTCAGCTGAATACAGTAAACCTGAAGTGAAGCATCGGAATGTATAACTAGTGTCACAGGAATGGTTCAATACATAGGCTTTAAGAAGAGCCAGTCTTCTTGTACTTGAGTCGGCATTGTGCCTTTTGTATTTAATTCCGATGAAATTTCTGTGTATGATCGTCAATATGAAGGTCATAGGGATACGGTAAACCTGAAGTGAAGCATCGGAATCTATAACTAGTGTCACAGGAATGGTTCAAAACATGGACAATAAGAAGAGTCAGTCTTCTTGTACTTAAGTCGGCATTGTGCTTTCGTATTTAATTTAGATGCAATTTCTGTGTTTTATCGTCAATAAGAAGGTCAGAGGGATACAGTAAAACTGAAGTGAAGCATCGGAATCTATAACTAGTGTCACAGGAATGGTTCAAAACATAGACAGTAAGGAGAGTCAGTCTTCTTGTACTGAAGTCGGCATTGTGCCTTTTGTATTTAACTCCGATGCAATTACTGTGCTTCATCATCAATAACAAGGTCAGCTGGATACAGTAAACCTGAAGTGAAGCATCGCAATCTATAACTAGTGTCACAGGAATGGTTCAAAACATAGACAGTAGGAAGAGTCAGTCTTCTTGAACTTAAGTCGGCATTGTGCCTTTTGTGTTTAATTCCGATGCAATATCTGTGTTTCATCGTCAATAAGAAGGTCAGAAGGATACAGTAAACCTAATGTGAAGTATCGGAATCTATAACCAGTGTCACAGGAATGGTTAAAATCATAGACAGTAAGAAGAGTCAGTTTTCTTGTACTTAAGTCGGCATTGTGCCTTCTGTATATAATTCCGAAGCAATTTCTGTGTTACATCGTCAATAAGAAGGTCACAGGTATATAGTAAACCTGAAGTGAAGCATCGGAATCTATAACTAGTGTCACAGGAATGGTTCAAAACATATACAGTAAGAAGAGTCAGTTCCCTTGTACTTCAGTCGGCATTGTGCCTTTTGTATTTAATTCTGATGCAATTTCTGTGTTTCATCGTCAATAGGGTGGTCAGAGAGATACTGTAAACCTGAAGTGAAGCATCGGAATTTAAAACTAGTGTCTCAGGAGTGGTTCAAAACGTACACAGTAAGAAGAGTCAGTCTCCTTGTACTTAAGTCGGCATTGTGAGTTTTGTATATAATTCCCATGCAATTTCTGTGTTTCATCGTCTATAAGAAAGTCCAAGGGATACAGTAAACCTGAAGTGAAGCATTGGAATCTATAACTAGTGTCACAGAAATGATTCAAAACATAGACAGTAAGATTAGCCAGTCTTCTTTTACTTGAGTAGGCATTGTGCCTTTTGTATTTAATTTCGAAGCAATTTCTGTGTTTCATCGTCATTTTGAAGGTCAGAGGGATACAGTAAACCTGAAGTGAAGCATCGGAATCTATAACTAGTGTCACAGGAATGGTTAAAAGCATAGACAGTAAGAAGAGTCAGTTTTCTTGTACTTATGTCGGCATTCTGCCTTTTGTATTTAATTCCGATGCAATTTCTGTGTTTCATCGTCAATAAGAAGGTCACAGGGATACAGTAAACCTGAAGTGCAGCATCGGAATCTATAACTAGTGTCACAGGAATGGATCAAAACATAGACGGTAGGAAGAGTTAGTTTTCTTGTACTTAAGTCGGCATTGTGTCTATTCTATCTAATTCCGATGCAATTTCTGTGTTTCGGCGTCAATAAGAAGGTCCAAGGGATACGGTACACCTGAAGTGAAGCATCGGAATCCAAAACCGGTCTCACAGGAAAGGTTCAAAACATAGACAGTAAGAAGAGCCAGTCTTCTTGTACTTGAGTCGGCATTGTGCCTTTTGTGTTTAATTCCGATGCAATTTCTGTGTTTCATCGTCAATAAGGAGGCAAGAGGGATACAGTAAACCTGAAGTGAAGCATCGGAATCTATAACTGGTGTCACAGGAATGGTTCAAAACATAGACAGTAAGAAGAGTCAATTATCTTGTACCTAAGGCGGCAATGTGCCTTTTTTATTTAATTCCGATGCAATTTCTGTGTTTCATCGTCAATAAGAATTTAAGAGGGATACAGTAAACCTGAAGTGAAGAATCGGAATCTATAACTAGTGTCACAGGAATGCTTCAAAACATAGACAGTAAGAAGTGTCAGTTTTCTTGTACTTAAGTCGGCATTGTGCCTTTTGTATTCAATTCCGATGCAATTTCTGCTTTTCGTCGTCAATACGAAGGTCAATGGGATACAGTAAATCTGAAGTGAAGCATCGGAATCTAAAACCGGTCTCACAGGAAAGGTTCAAAACATAGACAGTAAGAAGAGCCAGTCTTCTTGTACTTGAGTCGGCATTGTGCCATTTGTATTTACTTCCGATGCCTTTTCTGTGTTTCATCGTCAATAAGAAGTTCAGCTGAATACAGTAAACCTGAAGTGAAGCATCGGAATGTATAACTATTGTCACAGGAATGGTTCAATACATAGGCTTTAAGAAGAGCCAGTCTTATTGTACTTGAGTCGGCATTGTGCCTTTTGTATTTAATTCAGATGAAATTTCTCTGTTTGATCGTCAATATGAAGGTCCTAGGGATACGGTAAACCTGAAGTGAAGCATCGGAATCTATAACTAGTGTCACAGGAATGGTTCTAACATAGACAGTAGGAAAAGTCAGTCTTCTTGTACTTGAGTCGGCATTGTCCCTCTTTGTATTTAATTCCGATGCAATTTCTGTGTTTCACCGTCAATAAGAAGGTCAGAGGGATACAGTAAAACTGAAGTGAAGCATCGGAATCTATAACTAGTGTCACAGGAATGGTTCAAAACATAGACAGTAAGAAGAGTCAGTCTTCTTGTACTTAAGTCGGCATTGTGAGTTTTGTATATAATTCCGATGCAATTTCTGTGTTTCATCGTCTATAAGAAAGTCCAAGGGATACAGTAAACCTGAAGTGAAGCATCGGAATCTATAACTAGTGTTACAGGAATGGTTCAAAACATAGACAGTAAGAGGAGCCAGTCATCTTTTACTTGAGTAGGCATTGTGCCTTTTGTATTTAATTCCGATGCAATTTCTGTGTTTCATCGTCAATAAGAAGGTCAGAGGGATACAGTAAACCTGAAGTGAAGCATCGGAATCTATGACTAGTGTCGCAGGAATGGTTAAAAGCATAGACAGTAAGAAGAGTCAGTTTTCTTGTACTTATGTCGGCATTGTGCTTTTGTATTTAATTCGGATGCAATTTCTGTGTTTCATCGTCAATAAGAAGATCAGAGGGATACAGTAAAACTGAAGTGAAGCATCGGAATCTATAACTAGTGTCGCAGGAATGGTTCAAACCATAGACAGTAAGAAGAGTCAGTCTTCTTGTACTTAAGTCGGCATTGTGCCTTTTGTATTTAATTCCGATGCAATTTCTGTGTTTCGTCGTCAATAGAAATGTCCAAGGGATACAGTAAACCTGAAGAGAAGCATCGTAATCTAAAACCAGGCTCACAGGAAAGGTTCAAATCATAGACAGTAAGAAGAGCCAGTCTTCTTGTACTTGAGTCGGCATTGTGCCATTTGTATTTACTTCCGATGCCATTTCTGTGTTTCATCGTCAATAAGAAGTTCAGCTGAATACAGTAAACCTGAAGTGAAGCATCGGAATGTATAACTAGTGTCACAGGAATGGTTCAATACATAGGCTTTAAGAAGAGCCAGTCTTATTGTACTTGAGTCGGCATTGTGCCTTTTGTATTTAATTCAGATGAAATTTCTCTGTTTGATCGTCAATATGAAGGTCCTAGGGATACGGTAAACCTGAAGTGAAGCATCGGAATCTATAACTAGTGTCACAGGAATGGTTCTAACATAGACAGTAGGAAAAGTCAGTCTTCTTGTACTTGAGTCGGCATTGTCCCTCTTTGTATTTAATTCCGATGCAATTTCTGTGTTTCACCGTCAATAAGAAGGTCAGAGGGATACAGTAAAACTGAAGTGAAGCATCGGAATCTATAACTAGTGTCACAGGAATGGTTCAAAACATAGACAGTAAGAGGAGCCAGTCATCTTTTACTTGAGTAGGCATTGTGCCTTTTGTATTTAATTCCGATGCAATTTCTGTGTTTCATCGTCAATAAGAACGTCAGAGGGATACAGTAAACCTGTAGTGAAGCATCGGAATCTATGACTAGTGTCACAGGAATGGTTAAAAGCATAGACAGTAAGAAGAGTCAGTTTTCTTGTACTTATGTCGGCATTGTGCTTTTGTATTTAATTCGGATGCAATTTCTGTGTTTCATCGTCAATAAGAAGGTCACAGGGATACAGTAAACCTGAAGTGAAGCATCGGAATCTATATCTAGTGTCACAGGAATGGATCAAAACATTGACGCTAGGAAGCGTTTGTTTTCTTGTACTTAAGTCGGCATTGTGCCTATTCTATTTAATTCCGATGCAATTTCTGTGTTTCGGCGTCAATAAGAAGGTCCAAGGGATACGGTAAACCTGAAGTGAAGCATCGGAATCTAAAACCGGTCTCACAGGAAAGGTTCAAAGCATAGACAGTAAGAAGAGTCATTTTTCTTGTACTTAAGTCGGCATTGTGCCTTTTGTGTTTAATTCCGATGCAATTTCTGTGTTTCATCGTCCATAAGGAGGCAAGAGGGATACAGTAAACCTGAAGTGAAGCATCGGAATCTATAACTAGTGTCACAGGAACGGTTCAAACATAGACAGTAAGAAGAGTCAGTTTTCTTCAACTTCAGTCGGCATTGTGCCTTTTGTATTTAATTCCGATGCAATTTTCTGTGTTTCGTCGTCAATAGGAATGTCCAAGGGATACAGTAAAACTGAAGTGAAACATCGGAATCTATAACTAGTGTCACAGGAATGGTTCAAAACATAGACAGTAAGAAGAGTCAATTATCTTGTACTTAAGGCGGCAATGTGCCTTTTCTATTTAATTCCGATGCAATTTCTATGTTTCATCGTCAATAAGAAGGTAAGAAGGATACAGTAAACCTGAAGTGAAGACTCGGAATCTATAACTAGTGTCACAGGAATGCTTTAAAACATAGACAGTAAGAAGTGTCAGTTTTCTCGTACTTAGGTCGGTATTGTGCCTTTTGTATTCAATTCCGATGCAATTTCTGTGTTTCATCGTCAATAAGAAGGTCAGAAGGATACAGTAAAGCTAATGTGAAGTATCGGAATCTGTAACTAGTGTCACAGGAATGGTTAAAATCAGAGACAGTAAGAAGAGTCAGTTTTCTTGTACTTAAGTCGGCATTGTGCCTTCTGTATATAATTCCGAAGCAATTTCTGTGTTTCATCGTCAATAAGAAGGTCACAGGTATACAGTAAATCTGAAGTGAAGCATCGGAATCTATAACTAGTGTCACAGGAATGGTTCAAAACATAGACAGTAAGAAGAGTCAGTTTTCTTGTACTTAAGTCGGCATTGTGCCTTTTCTATTTAATTCCGATGCAATTTCTGTGTTTCATCGTCAATAAGAAGGTCAGAGGGATACAGTAAACCTGAAGTGAAGTATCGAAATCTATAACTAGTGTCACAGGAATGCTTCTAAACATAGACAGTAAGAAGTGTCAGCTTTCTTGTATTCAATTCCGATGCAATTTCTGCTTTTGGTCGTCAATGAGAAAGTCCACGGGATAAAGAAATCTGAAGCGAAGCATCGGAATCTAAAGCCGGTCTCACAGGAAAGGTTCAAAACATAGACAATAAGCAGAGCCAGTCTTCTTGTACTTAAGTCGGCATTGTGCTTTTGTATTTAATTAGGTTGCAATTTCTGTGTTTCATCGTCAATAAGAAGGTCAGAGGGATACAGTAAATCTGACGTGAAGCATCGGAATCTATAACTAGTGTCACAGGAATGGTTCAAAACATAGATAGTACGAGGAGTACTTTTCTTGTACTTAAGTCGGCATTGTGCCTTTTGTATTTAATTCCGATGAAATATCTGTGTTTGATAGTCAATAAGAAGGTCAGAGAGATACAGTAAACCTGAAGTGAAGCATCGGAATCTATAACTAGTGTCACAGGAATGGTTCAAACCATAGAGAGTAGGAAAAATCAGTCTTCTTGTACTTTAGTCGGCATTGTGCCTTTTTGTATTTAATTCCGATGCAATTTCTGTGTTTCACCGTCAATAAGAAGGTCAGAGGGATACAGTAAACCTGAAGTGAAGCATCGGAATCTGTAACTAGTGTCACAGGAATGGTTCAAAACATTGACAGTAGGAAGAGTCAGTCTTCTTGTACTTAAGTCGGCATTGTGCCTTTTGTATTTAATTCCGATGCAATATCTGTGTTTCATCGTCAATAAGAAGGTCAGAAGGATACAGTAAACCTAATGTGAAGTATTGGAATCTGTAATCAGTGTCACAGGAATAGTTGAAAACATAGACAGTAAGATGAGTCAGTTTTCTTGTACTTAAGTCGGCATTGTGCCTTCTGTATATAATTCCGAAGCAATTTTTGTAATACATCGTCAATAAGGAGGTCACAGGTATACAGTAAACCTGAATTGAAGCATCGGAATCTATAACCAGTGTCACAGGAATGGTTAAAAACATATACAGTAAGTAGAGTCAGTTTTCTTGTACTTCAGTCGGCATTGTGCCTTTTGCATTTAATTCTGATGCGATTCCTGTGTTTCATCGTCAATAAGAAGGTCAGAGGGATACAGTAAAACACAAGTGAAGCATCGGAACCTATAACTAGTGTCACAGGAATGGTTCAAAACATAGACAGTACGAAGAGTCAGTCTTCTTTTACTTAAGTTGGCATTGTGCCTTTTGTATTTAACTCCGATGCAATTTCAGTGCTTCATCATCAATAAAAATGTCTGCTGGATACAGTATACCTGAAGTGCAGCATCTGAATCTGTAACTAGTGTCACAGGAATGGTTCAAACCATAGACAGTAAGATGAGTCAGTCTTCTTGTACTTAAGTCTGCATTGTGCCTTTTGTGTTTTGTTAAGATGCAATTTCTGTGTTTCATCGTCAATAAGGAGGTCAGAGAGATACTGTAAACCTGAAGTGAAGCATCGGAATTTAAAACTAGTGTCTCAGGAATGGTTCAAAACGTAGACAGTAAGAAGAGTCAGTCTTCTTGTACTTAAGTCGGCATTGTGAGTTTTGTATATAATTCCGATGCGATTTCTGTGTTTCATCGTCTATAAGAGAGTCCAAGGGATACAGTAAACCTGAAGTGAAGCATCGGAATCTATAACTAGTGTCACAGGAATGGTTGAAAACATAGACAGTAAGAGGAGCCAGTCTTCCTTTACTTGAGTAGGCATTGTGACTTTTGTATTTAATTCCGATGCAATTTCTGTGTTTCATCGTCAATAAGAAGGTCAGAGGGATACAGTAAACCTGAAGTGAATCATCGGAATCTATAACTAGTGTCACAGGAATGGTTAAAAGCATAGACAGTAAGAAGAGTCAGTTTTCTTGTACTTATGTCGGCATTGTGCCTTTTGTATTTAATTCGGATGCAATTTCTGTGTTTCATCGTCAATAAGAAGGTCACAGGGATACAGTAAACCTGAAGTGAAGCATCGGAATCTATAACTAGTGTCACAGGAATGGTTCAAAACATAGACAGTAAGAAGAGACAATTATCTTGTACTTAAGGCGGCAATGTGCCTTTTCTATTTAATTCCGATGCAATTTCTGATTTTCGTCGTCAATAAGAAGGTCAACGGGATACAGTAAATCTGAAGTGAAGCATCGGAATCTAAAACCGGTCTCACAGGAAAGGTTCAAACCATAGACAGTAAGAAGAGCCAGTCTTCTTGTACTCGAGTCGGCATTGTGCCTTTTGTATTTAACTCCGATGCATTTTCTGTGTTTCATCGTCAATAAGAAGGTCAGAGGAATACAGTAAATCTGAAGTGAAGCATCGGAATCTATAACTAGTGTCACAGGAATAGTTCAAAACATAGACAGTAAGAAGAGTCAGTCTCCTTGTACTTAAGTCGGCATTGTGCCTTTTGTATTTAATTCCGATGCAATTTCTGTGTTTCATCGTCAATAGAAATGTCCAAGGGATACAGTAAACCTGAAGAGAAGCATCGTAATCTAAAACCAGGCTCACAGGAAAGGTTCAAATCATAGACAGTAAGAAGAGCCAGTCTTCTTGTACTTGAGTCGGCATTGTGCCATTTGTATTTACTTCCGATGCCATTTCTGTGTTTCATCGGCAATAAGAAGGTCAGAGGGATACAGTAAACCTGAAGTGAAGAATCGGAATCTATAACTAGTGTCACAAGAATGGTTCAAATCATAGACAGTACGAAGAGTCAGTTTCCTTGTACTTAAGTCGGCATTGTGCCTTTTGTATTTAATTCCGATGCAATTTCTGTGTTTCATCGTCAATAAGTAGGTCACAGGAATACAGTAAACCTGAAGTGATGCATCGGAATCTATAACTAGTGTCACAGGAATGGTTCAAAACATAGACAGTAAGAAGAGTCAGTTTTCTTGTACGTAAGTCGGCATTGTGCCTTTTGTATTTAATTCCGATGAAATATCTGTGTTTGATCGTCAATAAGAAGGTCAGAGGGATACAGTAAACCTGAAGTGATGCATCTGAATCTGTAACTAGTGTCACAGGAATGGTTCAAACCATTGACAGTGAGAAGAGTCAGTTTTCTTGTACTTAAGTCGGCATTGTGCCTTTTGTATTTAAGTCCGATGCAATGTCAGTGCTTCATCATCAATAAGAAGGTCTGCTGGATACAGTATACCTGAAGTGCAGCATCTGAATCTATAACTAGTGTCACAGGAATGGTTCAAACCATAGACATTAAGAAGAGTCAGTCTTCTTGTACTTAAGTCTGCATTGTGCTTTTGTATATAGTTAAGATGCAATATCTGTGTTTCATCGTCAATAAGGAGGTCAGAGAGATACGGTAAACCTGAAGTGAAGCATCGGAATCTAAAACTAGTGACACAGGAATTGTTCAAAACTTAGACACTAGGAAGGGTCAGTCATCTTGAACTTAAGTCAGCATTGTGCCTTTTGTATTTAATTCCGATGCAATTTCTGTGTTTCATCGTCAATAAGAAGTTCAGCTGAATACAGTAAACCTGAAGTGAAGCATCGGAATGTATAACTAGTGTCACAGGTATCGTTCAATACATAGGCATTAAGTAGAGCCAGTCTTCTTGTACTTGAGTCGGCATTGTGCCTTTTGTATTTAATTCCGATGAAATTTCTGTGTCTGATCGTCAATATGAAGGTCATAGGGATACAGTAAACTTGAAGTGAAGCATCGGAATCTGTAACTAGTGTCACAAGAATGGTTCAAAACATATACAGTAGGAAGAGTCAGTCTTCTTGTACTTAAGTCGGCATTGTGCCTTTTGTATTTAATTCCGATGCAATAACTGTGTCTCATCGTCAATAAGAAGCTCTAAAGGATACAGTAAACCTAATGTGAAGTATCGGAATCTATAACCAGTGTCACAGGAATGGTTAAAAACATAGACAGTAAAAAGAGTCAGTTTTCTTGTACTTAAGTCGGCATTGTGCCTTCTGTATATAATTCCGAAGCAATTTTTGTGTTACATCGTCAATAAGGAGGTCACAGGAATACAGTAAACCTGAATTGAAGCATCGGAATCTATAACTAGTGTCACAGGAATGGTTCAAAGCATATACAGTAAGTAGAGTCAGTTTTCTTGTACTTCAGTCGGCATTGTGCCTTTTGTATTTAATTCTGATGCAATTTCTGTGTTTCATCGTCAATAAGAAGGTCAGAGGGATACAGTAAAACTGAAGTGAAGCATCGGAACCTATAACTAGTGTCACAGGAATGGTTCAAAACATAGACAGTAAGAAGAGTCAGTCTTCTTGTACTTAAGTCGGCATTGTGCCTTTTGTATTTAACTCCGATGCAATTTCAGTGCTTCATCATCAATAAAAATGTCTGCTGGATACGGTATACCTGAAGTGCAGCATCTGAATCTGTAACTAGTGTCACAGGAATGGTTCAAACCATAGACAGTAAGATGAGTCAGTCTTCTTGTACTTAAGTCTGCATTGTGCCTTTTGTGTTTTGTTAAGATGCAATTTCTGTGTTTCATCGTCAATAAGGAGGTCATAGAGATACTGTAAACCTGAAGTGAAGCATCGGAATTTAAAACTAGTGTCTCAGGAATGGTTCAAAACGTAGACAGTAAGAAGAGTCAGTCTTCTTGTACTTAAGTCGGCATTGTGAGTTTTGTATATAATTCCGATGCAATTTCTGTGTTTCATCGTCTATAAGAAAGTCCAAGGGATACAGTAAACCTGAAGTGAAGCATCGGAATCTATAACTAGTGTCACAGGAATGGTTCAAAACACAGACACTAAGAGGAGGCAGTCTTCTTCTACTTGATTAGGCATTGTGACTTTTGTATTTAATTCCGATGCAATTTCTGTGTTTCATCGTCAATAAGAAGGTCAGAGGGATACAGTAAACCTGAAGTGAAGAATCGGAATCTATAACTAGTGTCACAGGAATGGTTAAAACATAGACAGTAAGAAGAGTCAGTTTTCTTGTACTTATGTCGGCATTGTGCCTTTTGTATTTAATTCGGATGCAATTTCTGTGTTTCATCGTCAATAAGAAGGTCACAGGGATACAGTAAACCTGAAGTGAAGCATCGGAATCTATAACTAGTGTCACAGGAATGGATCAAAACATAGACGGTAGGAAGAGATAGTTTTCTTGTACTTAAGTCGGCATTGTGCCTATTCTATTTAATTCCGATGCAATTTCTGTGTTTCGGCGTCAATAGGAAGCTCCAAGGGATACGGTAAACCTGAAGTGAAGCATCGGACTCTAAAACCGGTCTCACAGGAAAGGTTCAAAACATAGACAGTAAGAAGAGCCAGTCTTCTTGTACTTGAGTTGGCATTGTGCCTTTTCTATTTAATTCCGATGCAATTTCTGTGTTTCATCGTCAATAAGAAGGTTAGAGGGATACAGTAAACCTGAAGTGAAGCTTCGGAATCTATAACTAGTGTCACAGGAACGGTTCAAAACATAGACCGTAAGAAGAGTCTGTTTTCTTGTACTTAAGTCGGCATTGTGCCTTTTGTGTTTAATTCCGATGCAATTTCTGTGTTTCATCGTCAATAAGGAGGCAAGAGGGATACAGTAAACCTGAAGTGAAGCTTCGGAATCTATAACTATTGTCACAGGAACGGTTCAAACATAGACAGTAAGAAGAGTCAGTTTTCTTGAACTTAAGTCGGCATTGTGCCTTTTCTATTTAATTCCGATGCAATTTTCTGTGTTTCGTTGTCAATAGGAATGTCCAACTGATACAGTAAACCTGAAGACAAGCATCGTAATCTAAAACCAGGCTCACAGGTAAGGTTCAAATCATAGACAGTAAGAAGAGCCAGTCTTCTTGTACTTGAGTCGGCATTGTGCCATTTGTATTTACTTCCGATGCCATTTCTGTGTTTCATCGTCAATAAGAAGGTCAGAGGGATACAGTAAAAATGATGTGAAGCATCGGAATCTATAACTAGTGTCACAAGAATGGTTCAAATCATAGACAGTACGAAGAGTCAGTTTTCTTGTACTTAAGTCGGCATTCTGCCTTTTGTATGTAATTCCGATGCAATTTCTGTGTTTCATCGTCAATAAGTAGGTCACAGGGATACAGTAAACCTGAAGTGATGCATCGGAATCTATAACTAGTCTCACAGGAATGGTTCAAAACATAGACAGTAAGAAGAGTCAGTTTTCTTGTACGTAAGTCGGCATTGTGCCTTTTGAATTTAATTCCGATGAAATATCTGTGTTTGATCGCCAATAAGAAGGTCAGAGGGATACAGTAAACCTGAAGTGAAGCATCTGAATCCGTAACTAGTGCCACAGGAATGGTTCAAACCATTGACAGTGAGAAGAGTCAGTTTTTCTTGTACTTAAGTCGACATTGTGCCTTTTGTATTTAACTCCGATGCAATTTCAGTGCTTCATCATCAATAAGAAGGTCTGCTGGATACAGTATACCTGAAGTGCAGCATCTGAATCTATAACTAGTGTCACAGGAATGGTTCAAACCATAGACAGTAAGAAGAGTCAGCCTTCTTGTACTTAAGTCTGCATTGTGCCTTTTGTATATAGTTAAGATGCAATATCTGTGTTTCATCGTCAATAAGAAGGTCAGAAGGATACAGTAAACCTAATGTGAAGTATCGGAATCTATAACTAGTGTCACAGGAATGGTTAACGACATAGAGAGTAAGAAGAGTCAGTTTTCTTGTACTTAAGTAGGCATTGTGCCTTCTGTATATAATTCCGAAGCTATTTCTGTGTTTCATCGTCAATAAGAAGGTCACAGGTATACAGTAAACCTGAAGGGATGCATCGGAATCTACAACTAGTGTCACAGGAATGGTTCAAAACATAGACAGTAAGAAGAGTCAGTTTTCTTGTACTTAAGTCGGCATTGTGCCTTTTCTATTTAATTCCGGTGCAATTTCTGTGTTTCATCGTCAATAAGAAGGTCAGCTGGATACAGAAACCTGAAGTGAAGCATCGGAATCTATAACTAGTGTCACAGGAATGGTTCAAATCATAGACAGTAAGAGGAGCCAGTCTTCTTGTACTTGAGTCGGCATTGTGCCTTTTGTATTTAACTCCGATGCAATTTCTGTGTTTCATCGTCAATAAGAAGGTCAGAGGGATACAGTAAACCTGAAGTGAAGCATCAGAATCTATAACTAGTGTCACAGGAATGGTTCAAAACATAGACAGTATTAAGAGTCAGTCTTCTTGTACTTAAGTCGGCATTGTGCCTTTGTATTTAATTCCGATGCAACTTCTGTGTTTCATCGTCAATAAGAAGGTCAGAAGGATACAGTAAACCAAATGTGAAGTATCGGATTCTATAACTAGTGTCACAGGAATGGTTAAAAACATAGACAGTAAGAAGAGTCAGTTTTCTTGTACTTAAGTCGGCATTGTGCCTTCTGTATATAATTCCGAAGCAAATTCTGTGTTTCATCGTCAATAAGAAGGTCACAGGTATACAGTAAACCTGAAGTGAAGCATCGGAATCTATAACTAGTGTCGCAGGAATGGTTCAAATCATAGACAGTAAGAAGAGTCAGTTTTCTTGTACTTAAGTCGGCATTGTGCCTTTTCTATTTAATTCCGGTGCAATTTCTGTGTTTCATCGTCAGTAAGAAGGTGAGAGGGATACAGTAAACCTGAAGTGAAGTATCTAAATCTATAACTAGTGTCACAGGAATGCTTCTAAACATTGACAGTAAGAAGTGTCAGTTTTCTTGTATTCAATTCCGATGCAATTTCTGGTTTTCGTCGTCAATGAGAAGGTCCACGGGATAAAGAATTCTGAAGCGAAGCATCGGAATCTAAAGCCGGTCTCACAGGAAAGGTTCAAAACGTAGACAGTAAGAAGAGCCAGTCATCTTGTACTTGAGGCGGTATTGTGCCTTTTGTATTTAATTCCGATGAAATTTCTGTGTTTGATCGTCAATAAGAAGGTCAGAGTGATACAGTAAAACTGCAGTGAAGCATCGGAATCTATAACTAGTGTCACAGGAATGGTTCAAAACATAGACAGTAAGAAGAGTCAGTCTTCTTGTACTTAAGTCGGCATTGTGCCTTTTGTATTTAATTCCGATGCAATTTCTGTGTTTCGTCGTCAATAGAAATGTCCAAGGGATACAGTGAACCTGAAGTGAAGCATCAGAATCTAAAACCAGGCTCACAGGAAAGGTTCAAATCATAGAAAGTAAGAAGAGTCAGTCTTCTTGTACTTAAGTCTGCATTGTGCCTTTTGTAATTAGTTAAGTTGCAATTTCTGTGTTTCATCGTCAATAAGGAGGTCAGAGAGATACAGTAAACCTGAAGTGAAGCATCGGAATCTAAAACAACTGTCACAGGAATGGTTCAAATCTTAGACAGTAGGAAGAGTCAGTCTTCTTGAACTTAAGTCGGCATTGTGCCTTTTCTATTTAATTCCGATGCAATTTCTGTGCTTCATCATCAATAAGAAGGTCAGCTGGATACAGTATACCTGAAGTGCAGCATCTGAATCTGTAACTAGTGTCACAGGAATGGTTCAAACCATAGACAGTAAGAAGAGTCAGTCTTCTTGTACTTAAGTCGGCATTGTGTCTTTTGTATTTAACTCCGATGCAATTTCAGTGCTTCATCATCAATAAGAAGGTCTGCTAGGTACAGTATACCTGAAGTGCAGCATCTGAATCTATAATTAGTGTCACAGGAATGGTACAAACCATAGACAGTAAGAAAAGTCATTCTTCTTGTACTTAAGTCTGCATTGTGCCTTTTGTATTTAGTTAAGATGCAATATCTGTGTTTCATCGTCAATAAGGATGTCAGAGAGATACGGTAAACCTGAAGTGAAGCATCCTAATCTGAAACTAGTGTCACAGGAATGGTTCAAATCTTAGACACTAGGAAGAGTCAGTCATCTTGAACTTAAGTCAGCATTGTGCCTTTTGTATTTAATTCCGATGCAATTTCTGCGTTTCATTGTCAATAAGAAGGTCAGAGGGATACAGTAAAACTGAAGTGAAGCATCGGAATCTATAACTAGTGTCACAGGAATGCTTCAAAACATAGACAGTAAGAAGTGTCAGTTTTCTTGTACTTAAGTCGGCATTGTGCCTTTTGTATTCTGTTCCGATGCAATTTCTGCTTTTCGTCGTCAATAAGAAGGTCAACGGGATACAGTAAATCTGAAGTGAAGCATCGGAATCTATAACTAGTGTCACAGGAATGGTTCAAATCATAGACAGTAAGAAGAGTCAGTCTTCTTGTACTTAAGTCGGCATTGTGCCTTTTGTATTTAATTCCGATGCAATTTCTGTGTTTCGTCGTCAATAGAAATGTCCAAGGGATACAGTAAACCTGAAGAGAAGCATCGTAATCTAAAACCAGGCTCACAGGTAAGGTTCAAATCATAGACAGTAAAAAGAGCCAGTCTTCTTGTACTTGAGTCGGCATTGTGCTATTTGTATTTACTTCCGATGCCATTTCTGTGTTTCATCGTCAATAAGAAGGTCAGAGGGATACAGTAAACCTGAAGTGAAGCATCGGAATCTATAACTAGTGTCACAAGAATGGTTCAAATCATATTCAGTACGAAGAGTCAGTTTTCTTGTACTTAAGTCGGCATTGTGCCTTTTGTATTTAATTCCGATGCAATTTCTGTGTTTCATCGTCAATAAGTAGGTCACAGGGATACAGTAAACCTGAAGTGATGCGTCGGAATCTATAACTAGTGTCACAGGAATGGTTCAAAACATAGACAGTAAGAAGAGTCAGTTTTCTTGTACGTAAGTCGGCATTGTGCCTTTTGTATTTAATTCCGATGAAATATCTGTGTTTGATCGTCAATAAGAAGGTCATAGGGATACAGTAAACCTGAAGTGAAGCATCGGAATCTATAACTAGTGTCACAAGAATGGTTCAAAACATATACAGTAGGAAAAGTCAGTCTTCTTGTACTTAAGACGGCATTGTGCCTTTTTGTATTTAATTCCGATGCAATTTCTGTGTTTCATCGTCAACAAGAAGGTCAGAGGGATACAGTAAAAATGAAGTGAAGCATCGGGATCTATAACTAGTGTCACAGGAATGGTTCAAAACATAGACAGTAAGAAGAGTCAGTCTTCTTGTACTGAAGTCGGCATTGTGCCTTTTGTATTTAACTCCGATGCAATTACTGTACTTCATCATCAATAGGAAGGTCAGCTGGATACAGTAAACCTGAAGTGAAGCATCGGAATCTATAACTAGTGTCACAGGAATGGTTCAAATCATAGACAGTAAGAGGAGCCAGTCTTCTTGTACTTGAGTCGGCATTGTGCCTTTTGTATTTAACTCCGATGCAATTTCTGTGTTTCATCGTCAATAAGAAGGTCAGAGGGATACAGTAAACCTGAAGTGAAGCATCGGAATCTATAACTAGTGTCACAGGAATGGTTCAAATCAGAGACAGTAGGAAGAGTCAGTCTTCTTGTACTTAAGTCGGCATTGTGCCTTTTGTATTTAATTCCGATGCAATTTCAGTGTTTCATCGTAAATAAGAAGGTCAGAAGGATACAGTAAACCTAATGTGAAGTATCGGATCTATAACTAGTGTCACAGGAATGGTTAACGACATAGAGACTAAGAAGAGTCAGTTGTCTTGTACTTAAGTCGGCATTGTGCCTTCTGTATATAATTCCGAAGCTATTTCTGTGTTTCATCGTCAATAAGAAGGTGACAGGAATACAGTAAACCTGAAGGGATGCATCGGAATCTACAACTAGTGTCACAGGAATGGTTCAAAACATAGACAGTAAGAAGAGTCAGTTTTCTTGTACTTAAGTCGGCATTGTGCCTTTTCTATTTAATTCCGATGCAATTTATGTGTTTCATCGTCAATAAGAAGGTCAGCTGGATACAGTAAACCTGAAGTGAAGCATCGGAATCTATAACTAGTGTCACAGGAATGGTTCAAATCATAGACAGTAAGAGGAGCCAGTCTTCTTGTACTTGAGTCGGCATTGTGCCTTTTGTATTTAACTCCGATGCAATTTCTGTGTTTCATCGTCAATACGCAGGTCAGAGGGATACAGTAAACCTGAAGTGAAGCATCAGAATCTATAACTAGTGTCACAGGAATGGTTCAAAACATAGACAGTAGGAAGAGTCAGTCTTCTTGTACTTAAGTCGGCATTGTGCCTTTTGTATTTAATTCCGATGAAATTTCTGTGTTTCATCGTCAATAAGAAGGTCAGAAGGATACAGTAAACCTAATGTGAAGTATCGGATTCTATAACTAGTGTCACAGGAATGGTTAAAAACATAGACAGTAAGAGGAGTCAGTTTTCTTGTACTTAAGTCGGCATTGTGCCTTCTGTATATAATTCCGAAGCAATTTCTGTGTTTCATCGTCAATAAGAAGGTCACAGGTATACAGTAAACCTGAAGTGAAGCATCGGAATTTATAACTAGTGTCACAGGAATGGTTCAAAACATAGACAGTAAGAAGAGTCAGTTTTCTTGTACTTAAGTCGGCATTGTGCCTTTTCTATTTAATTCCAATGCAATTTCTGTGTTTCATCGTCAGTAAGAAGATGAGAGGGATACAGTAAACCTGAAGTGAAGTATCTAAATCTATAACTAGTGTCACAGGAATGCTTCTAAACATAGACAGTAAGAAGTGTCAGTTATCTTGTATTCAATTCCGATGCAATTTCTGGTTTTCGTCGTCAATGAGAAGGTCCACGGGATAAAGAAATCTGAAGCGAAGCATCGGAATCTAAAACCGGTCTCTCAGGAAAGGTTCAAAACGTAGACAGTAAGAAGAGCCAGTCATCTTGTACTTGAGGCGGTATTGTGCCTTTTGTATTTAATTCCGATGAAATTTCTGTGTTTGATCGTCAATAAGAAGGTCAGAGTGATACAGTAAAACTGCAGTGAAGCATCGGAATCTATAACTAGTGTCACAGGAATGGTTCAAAACATAGACAGTAAGAAGAGTCAGTCTTCTTGTACTTAAGTCGGCATTGTGCCTTTTGTATTTAATTCCGATGCAATTTCTGTGTTTCGTCGTCAATAGAAATGTCCAAGGGATACAGTAAACCTGAAGTGAAGCATCGGAATCTAAAACCAGGCTCACAGGAAAGGTTAAAAACATAGAAAGTAAGAAGAGCAAGTCTTCTTGTACTTAAGTCTGCATTGTGCCTTTTGTAATTAGTTAAGTTGCAATTTCTGTGTTTCATCGTCAATAAGGAGGTCAGAGAGATAGAGTAAACCTGAAGTGAAGCATCGGAATCTAAAACAACTGTCACAGGAATGGTTCAAATCTTAGACAGTAGGAAGAGTCAGTCTTCTTGAACTTAAGTCGGCATTGTGCCTTTTCTATTTAATTCCGATGCAATTTCTGTGCTTCATCATCAATAAGAAGGTCAGCTGGATACAGTATACCTGAAGTGCAGCATCTGAATCTGTAACTAGTGTCACAGGAATGGTTCAAACCATAGACAGTAAGAAGAGTCAGTCTTCTTGTACTTAAGTCGGCATTGTTTCTTATGTATTTAACTCCGATGAAATGTCAGTGCTTCATCATCAATAAGAAGGTCTGATAGATACAGTATACCTGAAGTGCAGCATCTGCATCTATAACTAGTGTCACAGGAATGGTACAAACCATAGACAGTAAGAAAAGTCATTCTTCTTGTACTTAAGTCTGCATTGTGCCTTTTGTATTTAGTTAAGATGCAATATCTGTGTTTCATCGTCAATAAGGATGTCAGAGAGATACGGTAAACCTGAAGTGAAGCATCCTAATCTAAAACTAGTGTCACAGGAATGGTTCAAATCTTAGACACTAGGAAGAGTCAGTCATCTTGAACTTAAGTCAGCATTGTGCCTTTTGTATTTAATTCCGATGCAATTTCTGCGTTTCATTGTCAATAAAAAGGTCAGAGGGATACAGTAAAACTGAAGTGAAGCATCGGAATCTATAACTAGTGTCACAAGAATGGTTCAAATCATAGACAGTAAGAAGAGTCAGTCTTCTTGTACCTAAGTCGGCATTGTGCCTTTTCTATTTAATTCCGATGCAATTTCTGTGTTTCATCGTCAATAAGAAGGTAAGAGGGATACAGTAAACCTGAAGTGTAGCATCGGAATCTATAACTAGTGTCACAGGAATGCTTCAAAACATAGACAGTAAGAAGTGTCAGTTTTCTTGTACTTAAGTCGGCATTGTGCCTTTTGTATTCTGTTCCGATGCAATTTCTGCTTTTCGTCGTCAATAAGAAGGTCAACGGGATACAGTAAATCTGAAGTGAAGCATCGGAATCTATAACTAGTGTCACAGGAATGGTTCAAAGCATAGACAGTAAGAAGAGACAGTCTTCTTGTACTTAAGTCGGCATTGTGCCTTTTGTATTTAATTCCGATGCAATTTCTGTGTTTCGTCGTCAATAGAAATGTCCAAGGGATACAGTAAACCTAAAGAGAAGCATCGTAATCTAAAACCAGGCTCACAGGTAAGGTTCAAATCATAGACAGTAAGAAGAGCCAGTCTTCTTGTACTTGAGTCGGCATTGTGCTATTTGTATTTACTTCCGATGCCATTTCTGTGTTTCATCGTCAATAAGAAGGTCAGAGGGATACAGTAAACCTGAAGTGAATCATCGGAATCTATAACTAGTGTCACAAGAATGGTTCAAATCATAGGCAGTACGAAGAGTCAGTTTTCTTGTACTTAAGTCGGCATTGTGCCTTTTGTATTTAATTCCGATGCAATTTCTGTGTTTCATCGTCAATAAGTAGGTCACAGGGATACAGTAAACCTGAAGTGATGCATCGGAATCTATAACTAGTGTCACAGGAATGGTTCAAAACATAGACAGTAAGGAGAGCCAGTTTTCTTGTACGTAAGTCGGCATTGTGCCTTTTGTATTTAATTCCGATGAAATATCTGTGTTTGATCGTCAATAAGATGGTCATAGGGATACAGTAAACCTGAAGTGAAGCATCGGAATCTATAACTAGTGTCACAAGAATGGTTCAAAACATATACAGTAGGAAAAGTCAGTCTTCTTGTACTTAAGACGGCATTGTGCCTTTTTGTATTTAATTCCGATGCAATTTCTGTGTTTCATCGTCAATAAGAAGGTCAGAGGGATACAGTAAAACTGAAGTGAAGCATCGGGATCTATAACTAGTGTCACAGGAAAGGTTCAAAACATAGACAGTAAGAAGAGTCAGTCTTCTTGTACTGAAGTCGGCATTGTGCCTTTTGTATTTAACTCCGATGCAATTACTGTACTTCATCATCAATAAGAAGGTCAGCTGGATACAGTAAACCGGAAGTGAAGCATCGGAATCTATAACTAGTGTCACAGGAATGGTTCAAATCGTAGACAGTAAGAGGAGCCAGTCTTCTTGTACTTGAGTCGGCATTGTGCCTTTTGTATTTAACTCCGATGCAATTTCTGTGTTTCATCGTCAATAAGAAGGTCAGAAGGATACAGTAAACCTAATGTGAAGTATCGGATTCTATAACTAGTGTCACAGGAATGGTTAAAAACATAGACAGTAAGAGGAGTCAGTTTTCTTGTACTTAAGTCGGCATTGTGCCTTCTGTATATAATTCCGAAGCAATTTCTGTGTTTCATCGTCAATAAGAAGGTCACAGGTATACAGTAAACCTGAAGTGAAGCATCGGAATTTATAACTAGTGTCACAGGAATGGTTCAAAACATAGACAGTAAGAAGAGTCAGTTTTCTTGTACTTAAGTCGGCATTGTGCCTTTTCTATTTAATTCCAATGCAATTTCTGTGTTTCATCGTCAGTAAGAAGGTGAGAGGGATACAGTAAACCTGAAGTGAAGTATCTAAATCTATAACTAGTGACAGAGGAATGCTTCTAAACATAGACAGTAAGAAGTGTCAGTTTTCTTGTATTCAATTCCGATGCAATTTCTGGGTTTCGTCGTCAATAAGAAGGTCCACGGGATAAAGAAATCTGAAGCGAAGCATCGGAATCTAAAGCCGGTCTCACAGGAGAGGTTCAAAACGTAGACAGTAAGAAGAGCCAGTCATCTTGTACTTGAGGCGGTATTGTGCCTTTTGTATTTAATTCCGATGAAATTTCTGGGTTTGATCGTCAATAAGAAGGTCAGAGTGATACAGTAAAACTGGAGTGAAGCATCGGAATCTATAACTAGTGTCACAGGAATGGTTCAAAACATAGACAGTAAGAAGAGTCAGTCTTCTTGTACTTAAGTCTGCATTGTGCCTTTTGTAATTAGTTAAGTTGCAATTTCTGTGTTTCATCGTCAATAAGGAGGTCAGAGAGATACAGTAAACCTGAAGTGAAGCATCGGAATCTAAAACAACTGTCACAGGAATGGTTCAAATCTTAGACAGTAGGAAGAGTCAGTCTTCTTGAACTTAAGTCGGCATTGTGCCTTTTCTATATAATTCCGATGCAATTTCTGTGCTTCATCATCAATAAGAAGGTCAGCTGGATACAGTATACCTGAAGTGCAGCATCTGAATCTGTAACTAGTGTCACTGGAATGGTTCAAACCATAGACAGTAAGAAGAGTCAGTCTTCTTGTACTGAAGTCGGCATTGTGCCTTTTGTATTTAACTCCGATACAATTACTGTACTTCATCATCAATAAGAAGGTCAGCTGGATACAGTAAGCCTGAAGTGAAGCATCGGAATCTATAACTAGTGTCACAAGAATGGTTCAAATCATAGACAGTAAGAGGAGCCAGCCTTCTTGTACTTGAGTCGGCATTGTGCCTTTTGTATTTAACTCCGATGCAATTTCTGTGTTTCATCGTCAATAAGAAGGTCAGAGGGATACAGTAAACCTGAAGTGAAACATCGGAATCTATAACTAGTGTCACAGGAATGGTTCAAATCAGAGACAGTAGGAAGAGTCAGTCTGCTTGTACTTAAGTCGGCATTGTGCCTTTTGTATTTAATTCCGATGCAATTTCTGTGTTTCATCGTCAATAAGAAGGTCAGAAGGATACAGTAAACCTAATGTGAAGTATCGGACCTATAACTAGTGTCACAGGAATGGTTAACGACATAGAGAGTAAGAAGAGTCAGTTTTCTTGTACTTAAGTCGGCATTGTGCCTTCTGTATATAATTCCGAAGCTATTTCTGTGTTCCATCGTCAATAAGAAGGTCACAGGTATACAGTAAACCTGAAGGGATGCATCGGAATCTACAACTAGTGTCACAGGAATGGTTCAAAACATAGACAGTAAGAAGAGTCAGTTTTCTTGTACTTAAGTCGGCATTGTGCCTTTTCTATTTAATTCCGATGCAATTTCTGTGTTTCATCGTCAATAAGAAGGTCAGCTGGATACAGTAAACCTGAAGTGAAGCATCGGAATCTATAACTAGTGTCACAGGAATGGTTCAAATCATAGACAGTAAGAGGAGCCAGTCTTCTTGTACTTGAGTCGGCATTGTGCCTTTTGTATTTAACTCCGATGCAATTTCTGTGTTTCATCGTCAATAAGAAGGTCAGAGGGATACAGTAAACCCGAAGTGAAGCATCAGAATCTATAACTAGTGTCACAGGAATGGTTCAAAACATAGACAGTAGGAAGAGTCAGTCTTCTTGTACTTAAGTCGGCATTGTGCCTTTTGTATTTAATTCCGATGCAATATCTGTGTTTCATCGTCAATAAGAAGGTCAGAAGGATACACTAAACCTAATGTGAAGTATCGGATTCTATAACTAGTGTCACAGGAATGGTTCAAAACATAGACAGTAGGAAGAGTCAGTCTTCTTGTACTTACGTCGGCATTGTGCCTTTTGTATTTAATTCCGATGCAATTTCTGTGTTTCGTCGTCAATAGAAATGTCCAAGGGATACAGTAAACCTGAAGTGAAGCATCGGAATCTAAAACCAGGCTCACAGGAAAGGTTCAAAACATAGACAGTAAGAAGAGTCAGTCTTCTTGTACTTAAGTCTGCATTGTGCCTTTTGTATTTAGATAAGATGCAATATCTGTGTTTCATCGTCAATAAGGAGGTCAGAGAGATACGGTAAACCTGAAGTGAAGCATCCTAATCTAAACCTAGTGTCACAGGAACGGTTCAAATCTTAGACACTAGGAAGAGTCAGTCATCTTGAACTTAAGTCAGCATTGTGCCTTTTGTATTTAATTCCGATGCAATTTCTGTGTTTCATCGTCAATAAGAAGGTCAGAGGGATACAGTAAAACTGAAGTGAAGCATTGGAATCTACAACTAGTGTCACAAGAATGATTCAAATCATAGTCAGTAAGAAGAGTCAATTTTTCTTGTCCTTAAGTCGGCATTGTGCCTTTTCTATTTAATTCCGATGCAATTTCTGTGTTTCATCGTCAATAAGAAGGTAAGAGGGATACAGTAAACCTGAAGTGTAGCATCGGAATCAATAACTAGTGTCACAGGAATGCTTCAAATCTTAGACAGTAAGAAGTGTCAGTTTTCTTGTACTTAAGTCGGCATTGTGCCTTTTGAATTTAAATTCGATGCAATTTCTGCTTTCCGTCGTCAATAAGAAGTTCCACAGGATACAGTAAACCTGAGGTGAAGCATCAGAATCTAAAACCGGTCTCACAGTAAAGGTTCAAAACATAGACAGTAAGAAGAGCCAGTCCTCGTGTACTTGAGTCGGCATTGTGCCATTTGTATTTAATTCCGATGCAATTTCTGTGTTTCATCGTCAATAAGAAAGTCAGAGGGATACAGTAAACCTGAAGTGAAGCATCGGAATCTATAACTAGTGTCACAGGAATGGTTCAAATCATAGGCAGTAAGAAGAGCAAGTCATCTTGTACTTGAGTCGGTATTGTACCTTTTGTACTTAATTGCGATGAAATATCTGTGTTTGATCGTCAATAAGAAGGTCAGAGGGATACAGTAAACCTGAAGTGAAGCATCGGAATCTATAACTAGTGTCACAGGAATGGTTCAAAGCATAGACAATAATAAGAGTCAGTCTTCTTGTACTTAAGTCAGCATTGTGCCTTTTGTAATTAGTTAGGATGCAACTTCTGTGTTTCATCGTCAATAAGGAGGTCAGATAGATACAGTGAACCTGAAGTGAAGCATCGCAATCTAAAACAACTGTCACAGGAATGATGCAAATCTTAGACAGTAGGAAGAGTCAGTCTTCTTGAACTTAAGTCGGCATTGTGCCTTCTTTTATTAAATCCGATGCAATTTCTGTGTTTCATCGTAAATAAGAAGGTCAGAGGGATACAGTAAAACTGAAGTGAAGCATCGGATTCTATAACTAATGTCACAGGAATGGTTCAAAACATAGACAGTAAGAAGAGTCAGTCTTCTTTTACTAAAGTCGGCATTGTGCCTTTCGTATTTAAATCCGATGCAATTTCTGTGCTTCATCATCAATAAGAAGGTCAGCTGGATACAGTATACCTGAAGTGCAGCATCTGAATCTGTAACTAGTGTCACAGGAATGGTTCAAACCATAGACAGTAAGAAGAGTCAGTCTTCTTGTACTTAAGTCGGCATTGTGCCTTTTGTATTTATGTATTTAACTCCGATGCAATTTCAGTGCTTAATCATCAATAAGAAGGTCTGCTGGATACAGAATACCTGAAGTGAAGCATCTGAATCTATAACTAGTGTCACAGGAATGGTTCAAACCATAGACAGTAAGAAGAGTCAGTCTTCTTGTACTTAAGTCTGCATTGTGCCTTTTGTATTTAGTTAAGATGCAATATCTGTGTTTCATCGTCAATAAGGAGGTCAGAGAGATACGGTAAACCTGAAGTGAAGCATCGGAATCTAAAACTAGTGTCACAGGAATGGTTCAAAACTTAGACAGAAGGAAGAGTCAGTCATCTTGAACCTAAGTCAGCATTGTGCCTTTTGTATTTAATTTCGATGCAATTTCTGTGTTTCGTCGTCAATAAGAAGGTCAGAGGGATACAGTAAAACTGAAGTGAAGCATCGGAATCTATAACTAGTGTCGCAGGCATGGTTCAAATCATAGCCAGTTAGAAGAGTCAGTCTTCTTGTACCTAAGTCGGCATTGTGCCTTTTGTATATAATTCCAATGCAATTTCTGTGTTTCATCGTCAATAAGAAGTTCAGCTGAATACAGTAAACCTGAAGTGAACCATCGGAATGTATAATTAGTGTCACAGTAATGGTTCAATACACAGGCAGTAAGAAGAGCCAGTCTTCTTGTACTTGAGTCGGCATTGTGCATTTTGTATTTAATTCCGATGAAATTTCTGTGTTTGTTCGTCAATGTGAAGGTCAGAAGGATACAGTAAGCCTGAAGTGAAGCATCGGAATCTATAACTAGAGTCACAGGAATGGTTCAAAACATAGACAATAAGAAGAGTCAGTCTTCTTGTACTTAAGTCGGCATTGTGCTTTTGAAATTAATTAAGATTGCAATTTCTGTGTTTCATCGTCAATAAGGAGGTCAGAGGGATACAGTATACCTGAAGTGAAGCATCGGAATTTAAAACTAGTGTCACAGGAATGGTTCAAAACATAGACAGTAGGAAATGTCAGTCTTCTTGTACTTGAGTCGGCATTGTGCCTTTTGTATTTAATTCCTATGCAATTTTTGTGTTTCATCGTCAATAAGAAGGTCAGAGGGATACAGTAAAACTGAAGTGAAGCACCGGAATCTATAACTAGTGCCACAGGAATGGTTCAAAGCATAGACAGTAAGAAGAGTCAGTCTTCTTGTACTGAAGTCGGCATTGTGCCTTTTGTATTTAACTCCGATGCAATTACTGTGCTTCATCAGCAATAAGAAGGTCAGAGGGATACAGTAAACCTGAAGTGAAGCATCGGAATCTATAACTAGTGTCACAGGAATGGTTCAAAACATAGAGAGTTGGAAGAGTCAGTCTTCTTGTACTTAAGTCAGCATTGTGCCTTTTGTATTTAATTCCGATGCAATTTTTGTGTTTCATCGTCAATAAGAAGGTCAGAGGGATACAGTAAACCTAATGTGAAGTATCGGAATCTATAACTAGTGTCACAGGAACGGTTAAAAACATAGACAGTAAGAAGAGTCAGTTTTCTTGTACTTAAGTCGGCATTGTGCCTTCTGTATATAATTCTGAAGCAATTTCTATGTTTCATCGCCAATAAGAAGGTCACATTTATACAGTAAACCTGAAGGGAAGCATCGGAATCCATAACTAGTGTCACAGGAATGGTTCAAAACATAGACAGTAAGAAGAGTCAGTTTTCTTGTACTTAAGTCGGCATTTTGCCTTTTCTATTTAATTGCGATGCAATTTCTGTGTTTCATCGTAAATAAGAAGGTCAGAGGGATACAGTAAAACTGAAGTGAAGCATCGGAATCTATAACTAGTGTCACCTGAAAGGTTCAAAGCATAGACAATAAGAAGAGTCAGTCTTCTTGTACTTAAGTCTGCATTGTGCCTTTTGTAATTAGTTAAGATGCAATTTCTGTGTTTCATCGTCAATAAGGAGGTCAGAGAGATACAGTAAACCTGAAGTGAAGCATCGGAATCTAAAACTAGTGTCACAGGAATGGTTCAAATCTTAGACAGTAGGAAGAGTCAGTCTTCTTGAACTTAAGTCGGCATTGTGCCTTTTGTGTTTAACTCCGATGCAATTTCTGTGCTTCATCATCCATAAGAACGTCAGCTGGGTACAGTATACCTAAAGTGCAACATCTGAATCTGTAACTAGTGTCACAGGAATGGTTCAAACCATAGACAGTAATATGAGTCAGTCTTCTTGCACTTAAGTCGGCATTGTGCCTTTTGTATTTAACTCCGATGCTATTTCAGTGCTTCATCATCAATAAGAAGGTCTGCTGGATACAGTATACATGAAGTGCAGAATCTGAATCTGTAACTAGTGTCACAGGAATGGTTCAAACCATAGACAGTAAGAAGAGTCAGACTTCTTGTACTTAAGTCTGAAATGTTCCTTTTGTACTTAGTTAAGATGCAATTTCTGTGTTTCATCGTCAATAAGGAGGTCAGAGAGATACAGTAAACCTGAAGTGAAGCATCGGAATCAAAAACTAGTGTCACAGGAATGGTTCAAAGCTTAGAAAGTAGGAAGAGTCAGTCTTCTTGAACTTAAGTCGGCATTGTGCCTTATGTATTTAATCCCGATGCAATTTCTGTGTATCATCGTCAGTAAGAAGGTCACAGGGATGCAGTAAACCTTAAGTGAAGCATCGGAATCTATAACTATTGTCACAGGAATGGTTCAAAACATAGAGTGTAAGAAGAGTCGGTTTTCTTGTACTTAAGTCGGCATTGTGCCTTTTCTATTTAAGTCCGATGCAATTTCTGTGTTTCATCGTCAATAAGGTCAGAGGGATACAGTAAAACTGAAGTGAAGCATCGGAATCTATAAGCAGTGTCACAGGAATGGTTCAAAACATAGACAGTAAGAAGTGTCAGTTTTCTTGTATTTAAGTCGGCATTGTGCCTTTTGTATTCAATTCCGATGCAATTTCTGCTTTTCGTCGTCAATAAGAGGGTCCACGGGATACAGTAAACCTGAAGTGAAGCATCGGAATCTAAAACCGGTCTCACAGGAAAGGTTCAAAGCATAGACAGTAAGAAGAGCCAGTCTTCTTGTACTTGAGTCGGCATTGTTCCTTTTGTATTTAATTCCGATGCAATATCTGTGTTTCATCGTCCATACGATGGTCAGAGGGATACAGTAAACCTGAAGTAAAGCATCGGAATCTATAACTAGTGTCACAGGAATGGTTCAAAACATAGAAAGTAAGAAGAGCCCGTTTTCATGTAATTAAGTCGGCATTGTGCCTTTTGAGTTTAATTCAGATGCACTTTCTGTGTTTCATCGTCAATAAGAAGGTCAGAGGGATACAGTAAACCTGAAGTGAAGCATCGGAATCTATAACTAGTGTCACAGGAATGGTTCAAAACATAGACAGTAAGAAGAGTCCGTTTTCTTGTACTTAAGTCGGCATTGTGCCTTTTCTATGTAATTCCGATTCAATTTGTGTGTTTCATCGTTAATAAGAAGGTCAGAGGGATACAGTAAAACTGAAGTGAAGCATCAGAATCTATAAGTAGTGTCATAGGAATGGTTCAAAGCATAGACAGTAAGAAGTGTCAGTTTTCTTGTACTTAAGTCGCCATTGTGCCTTTTGTATTCAATTCCATTGCAATTTCTGCTCTTCGTCGTCAATAAGAAGGTCCACGGGATACAGAAAACCTGAAGTGAAGCATCGGAATCTAAAACCGGTCACACAGGAAAGGTTCAAAACATAGACAGTAAGAAGAGACAGTCTTCTTGTACTTGAGTCGGTATTGTTCATTTTGTATTTAATTCCGATGCAATTTCTGTATTTCATCGTCCATACGAAGGTCAGAGTAATACAGTAAATCTGAAGTAAAGCATCGGAAACTATAACTAGTGCCACAGGAATGGTTCAAAACATAGACAGTAAGAGGAGCCCGTTTTCTTGTAATTAAGTCGGCATTGTGCCTTTTGAGTTTTTTTTCCGATGTACTTTCTGTGTTTCATCGTCAATAAGAAGGTCAGAGGGATACAGTAAACCTGAAGTGAAGCATCAGAATCTATAACTGGTGTCACAGGAATGGTTCAAGACATAGACAGTAAGAAGAGTCCGTTTTCTTGTACTTAAGTCGGCATTGCGCCTTTTGTATTTAATCCCGATGCAATTTCTATGTTCCATCGTCAATAAGAAGGGGAGAGGGATACGGGAAGCTGAAGTGAAGCACCGAAATCTAAAACCGGTCTCACAGGAAAGGTTCAAAGCATTGACAGTAGGAAGAGTCAGTCTTCTTGTACTTAAGTCGCCATTGTGCCTTTTGTATTTAATTCCGATGCAATTTCTGTGTTTCATCGTCAATACGAAGGTCAGAGGGATACAGTAAACCGAATGTCAAGCTTCGGAATCTATAACTAGTGTCACAGGAATGGTTAAAAACATAGACAGTAAGAAGAGTCAGTTTACTTGTACTTAAGTCGGCATTGTGCCTTCTGTATATAATTCCGAAGCAATTTCTGTGTTTCATCGTCAATAAGAAGGTCAGAGGGCTACAGTAAACCTGAAGTGAAGCATCGGAATCTATAACTAGTGTCACAGGAATGGTTCAAAACATAGACAGTAAGAGGAGTCAATCTTCTTGTACTTAAGTCGGCATTGTGCCTTTTGTATATAATTCCGATGCAATTTCTGTGTTTCATCGTCAATAAGAAGGTCAGAGGGATACAGTAAACCTGAAGTGAAGCATCGAAATCTATAACTAGTGTCACAGGAATGGTTCAAAGCAAAGGCAGGAAGAAGAGTCGGTTTTCTTGTACTTAAGTCGGCATTGTGCTTTTGTATTTATGTAAGATGCAATTTCTGTGTTTCATCGTCAATAAGGAGGTCGGAGGGATACAGTAAACCTGAAGTGAAACATCGGAATTTAAAACTAGTGTCACAGGAATGGTTCAAAACATAGACAGTGGGAAGAGTCTGTCTTCTTGTACTTCAGTCGGCATTGTGCCTTTTGTATATAATTCCGATGCAATTTTTGTTTCATCGTCAAGAAGAAGGTCTAAGGGATACAGTAAATCTTAAGTGACGCATCGGAATCTATAACGAGTGTCACTGGAATGGTTCAAAACATAGACAGTAAGAAGAGTCAGTCTTCTTGTACTAAAGTCGGCATTGTGCCTTTTGTATTTAACTCCGATGCAGTTTCTGTGCTTCATCATCAATAAGAAGGTCAGCTGGATAGAGTATACCTGAAGTGCAGCATCTGATTCTATAACTAGTGTCACAGCAATGGTTCAAACCATAGACCAAAAGAAGAGTCAGTCTTTTTGTACTTAAGTCGGCATTGTGCCTTTCGTATTTAACTCCGATGCAATTTTAGTGCTTGATCATCAATAAGGAGGTCTGCTGGATACAGTATACCTGAAGTGCAGCATCTGAATCTATAACTAGTGTCACAGGAATGGTTCAAACCATACACAGTTAGAAGAGTCAGTTTACTTGTACTTCAGTCGGCATTGTGCCTTCTGTATATAATTCCGAAGCAATTTCTGTGTTTCATCGTCAATAAGAAGGTCAGAGGGATACAGTAAAACTGAAGTGAAGCATCGGAATTCTTTAACTAGTGTCACAGGAGTGGTTCAAATCATAGACAGTAAGAAGAGTCAGTCTTCTTGTACCTAAGTCGGCATTGTGCCTTTTGGATATAATACCGATGCAATATCTGTGTTTCATCGTCAATAAGAAGGTCAGCTGGATACAGTAAACCTAAAGTGAAGCATCGGAATCTATAACTAGTGTCACAGGAATGGTTCAACACATAGGCAGTAAGAAGAGCCAGTCTTCTATTACTTGAGTCGGCATTGTGCCTTTTGTATTTAATTCCGATGCAATTTCTGTGTTTCATCGTCAATAAGAAGGTCAGAGGGATACAGTAAACCTGAAGTGAAGCATCGGAATCTATAACTAGTGTCACAGGAATGGTTCAAATCATAGACAATAAGAAGAGTCAGTCTTCTTGTACTTAAGCCGGCATTGTGCTTTTCTATTTAATTAAGATGCAATTTCTGTGTTTCATCGTCAAGAAGGAGGTCAGAGGGATACATTAAACCTGAAGTGAAGCATCCGAATCTTTAACTAGTGTCACAGGAATGGTTCAAAACATAGACAGTAGGAAGAGTCAGTCTTCTTGTACTTCAGTCGGCATTGTGCCTTTTGTATTTAATTCCGATGAAATTTCTGTGTTTCATCGTCAATTAGAAGGTCAGAGTGATACAGTAAAACTGAAGTGAAGCATCGGAATCTATAACTAGTGTCACAGGAATAAATCAAAACATACACAGTAAGAAGTGTCAGTCTTCTTGTACTAAAGTCGGCATTGTGCCTTTAGTATTTAACTCCGATGCAATTTCTGTGCTTCATCATCAATAAGAAGTTCAGCTGGATACAGTATACCTGAAGTGCAGCATCTGAATCTCTAACTATTGTCACAGGAATGGTTCACACCATAGACAGTAAGAAGAGTCAGTCTTCTTGTACTTAAGTCGGCATTGTGCCTTTTGTATTTTATTATGATGCAATTTGTGTGTTTCATTGTCTATAAGAAGGTCCAAGGGATACAGTAAACCTGAAGTGAAGCATCGGAATCTATAACTAGTGTCACAGGAATGGTTCAAAACATAGACAGTAAGAAGAGTCCGTTTTCTTGTACTTAAGTCGGCATTGTGCCTTTTCTATGTAATTCCGATTCAATTTGTGTGTTTCATCGTTAATAAGAAGGTCAGAGGGATACAGTAAAACTGAAGTGAAGCATCAGAATCTATAAGTAGTGTCATAGGAATGGTTCAAAGCATAGACAGTAAGAAGTGTCAGTTTTCTTGTACTTAAGTCGCCATTGTGCCTTTTGTATTCAATTCCATTGCAATTTCTGCTCTTCGTCGTCAATAAGAAGGTCCACGGGATACAGAAAACCTGAAGTGAAGCATCGGAATCTAAAACCGGTCACACAGGAAAGGTTCAAAACATAGACAGTAAGAAGAGACAGTCTTCTTGTACTTGAGTCGGTATTGTTCATTTTGTATTTAATTCCGATGCAATTTCTGTATTTCATCGTCCATACGAAGGTCAGAGTAATACAGTAAATCTGAAGTAAAGCATCGGAAACTATAACTAGTGCCACAGGAATGGTTCAAAACATAGACAGTAAGAGGAGCCCGTTTTCTTGTAATTAAGTCGGCATTGTGCCTTTTGAGTTTTTTTTCCGATGTACTTTCTGTGTTTCATCGTCAATAAGAAGGTCAGAGGGATACAGTAAACCTGAAGTGAAGCATCAGAATCTATAACTGGTGTCACAGGAATGGTTCAAGACATAGACAGTAAGAAGAGTCCGTTTTCTTGTACTTAAGTCGGCATTGCGCCTTTTGTATTTAATCCCGATGCAATTTCTATGTTCCATCGTCAATAAGAAGGGGAGAGGGATACGGGAAGCTGAAGTGAAGCACCGAAATCTAAAACCGGTCTCACAGGAAAGGTTCAAAGCATTGACAGTAGGAAGAGTCAGTCTTCTTGTACTTAAGTCGCCATTGTGCCTTTTGTATTTAATTCCGATGCAATTTCTGTGTTTCATCGTCAATACGAAGGTCAGAGGGATACAGTAAACCGAATGTCAAGCTTCGGAATCTATAACTAGTGTCACAGGAATGGTTAAAAACATAGACAGTAAGAAGAGTCAGTTTACTTGTACTTAAGTCGGCATTGTGCCTTCTGTATATAATTCCGAAGCAATTTCTGTGTTTCATCGTCAATAAGAAGGTCAGAGGGCTACAGTAAACCTGAAGTGAAGCATCGGAATCTATAACTAGTGTCACAGGAATGGTTCAAAACATAGACAGTAAGAGGAGTCAATCTTCTTGTACTTAAGTCGGCATTGTGCCTTTTGTATATAATTCCGATGCAATTTCTGTGTTTCATCGTCAATAAGAAGGTCAGAGGGATACAGTAAACCTGAAGTGAAGCATCGAAATCTATAACTAGTGTCACAGGAATGGTTCAAAGCAAAGGCAGGAAGAAGAGTCGGTTTTCTTGTACTTAAGTCGGCATTGTGCTTTTGTATTTATGTAAGATGCAATTTCTGTGTTTCATCGTCAATAAGGAGGTCGGAGGGATACAGTAAACCTGAAGTGAAACATCGGAATTTAAAACTAGTGTCACAGGAATGGTTCAAAACATAGACAGTGGGAAGAGTCTGTCTTCTTGTACTTCAGTCGGCATTGTGCCTTTTGTATATAATTCCGATGCAATTTTTGTTTCATCGTCAAGAAGAAGGTCTAAGGGATACAGTAAATCTTAAGTGACGCATCGGAATCTATAACGAGTGTCACTGGAATGGTTCAAAACATAGACAGTAAGAAGAGTCAGTCTTCTTGTACTAAAGTCGGCATTGTGCCTTTTGTATTTAACTCCGATGCAGTTTCTGTGCTTCATCATCAATAAGAAGGTCAGCTGGATAGAGTATACCTGAAGTGCAGCATCTGATTCTATAACTAGTGTCACAGCAATGGTTCAAACCATAGACCAAAAGAAGAGTCAGTCTTTTTGTACTTAAGTCGGCATTGTGCCTTTCGTATTTAACTCCGATGCAATTTTAGTGCTTGATCATCAATAAGGAGGTCTGCTGGATACAGTATACCTGAAGTGCAGCATCTGAATCTATAACTAGTGTCACAGGAATGGTTCAAACCATACACAGTTAGAAGAGTCAGTTTACTTGTACTTCAGTCGGCATTGTGCCTTCTGTATATAATTCCGAAGCAATTTCTGTGTTTCATCGTCAATAAGAAGGTCAGAGGGATACAGTAAAACTGAAGTGAAGCATCGGAATTCTTTAACTAGTGTCACAGGAGTGGTTCAAATCATAGACAGTAAGAAGAGTCAGTCTTCTTGTACCTAAGTCGGCATTGTGCCTTTTGGATATAATACCGATGCAATATCTGTGTTTCATCGTCAATAAGAAGGTCAGCTGGATACAGTAAACCTAAAGTGAAGCATCGGAATCTATAACTAGTGTCACAGGAATGGTTCAACACATAGGCAGTAAGAAGAGCCAGTCTTCTATTACTTGAGTCGGCATTGTGCCTTTTGTATTTAATTCCGATGCAATTTCTGTGTTTCATCGTCAATAAGAAGGTCAGAGGGATACAGTAAACCTGAAGTGAAGCATCGGAATCTATAACTAGTGTCACAGGAATGGTTCAAATCATAGACAATAAGAAGAGTCAGTCTTCTTGTACTTAAGCCGGCATTGTGCTTTTCTATTTAATTAAGATGCAATTTCTGTGTTTCATCGTCAAGAAGGAGGTCAGAGGGATACATTAAACCTGAAGTGAAGCATCCGAATCTTTAACTAGTGTCACAGGAATGGTTCAAAACATAGACAGTAGGAAGAGTCAGTCTTCTTGTACTTCAGTCGGCATTGTGCCTTTTGTATTTAATTCCGATGAAATTTCTGTGTTTCATCGTCAATTAGAAGGTCAGAGTGATACAGTAAAACTGAAGTGAAGCATCGGAATCTATAACTAGTGTCACAGGAATAAATCAAAACATACACAGTAAGAAGTGTCAGTCTTCTTGTACTAAAGTCGGCATTGTGCCTTTAGTATTTAACTCCGATGCAATTTCTGTGCTTCATCATCAATAAGAAGTTCAGCTGGATACAGTATACCTGAAGTGCAGCATCTGAATCTCTAACTATTGTCACAGGAATGGTTCACACCATAGACAGTAAGAAGAGTCAGTCTTCTTGTACTTAAGTCGGCATTGTGCCTTTTGTATTTTATTATGATGCAATTTGTGTGTTTCATTGTCTATAAGAAGGTCCAAGGGATACAGTAAACCTGAAGTGAAGCATCGGAATCTATAACTAGTGTCACAGGAATGGTTCAAAGCATAGACAGTAGGAAGAGTCAGTCTTCTTGTACTTATGTAGGCATTGTGCCTTTTGTATTTAATTCCGATGCAATTTCTGTGTTTCATCGTCAATAAGGAGGTCAGAGGGATACAGTAAACCTGAAGTGAAGCATCGAAATCTATAACTAGTGTCACAGGAATGGTTCAAAGCAAAGGCAGGAAGAAGAGTCGGTTTTCTTGTACTTAAGTCTGCGTTTTGCCTTTTGTATTTGATTTCGCTGCAATTTCTGTGCTTTATCGTCAATAAGAAAGTCAGAGGTATACAGTAAACCTGATGTGAAGCATCGGAATGTGTAACTAGTGCCACAGGAATGGTTCAAAACATAGACAGTAAGGAGAGACAGTTTTCTTGTACTTAAGTCGGCATTGTGCCTTTTCTATTTAATTCCGATGCAATTTCTGTGTTTCGTCGTCAATAAGATGATCCAAGGGATACAGTAATCCCGAATTGAAGCATTGGAATCTAAAACCGGTCTCACAGGAAAGTTTAAAACATAGACAGTAAGAAGAGCCAGTCTACTTGTACTTCAGTCGGCATAGTGCCTTTTGTATTTAATTCCGATGCAATTTCTGTGTTTCATCGTCAATAAGAAGGTCAGAGAGATACAGTATACCTCAAGTGAAGCATCGGAATCTATAACTAGTGTCACAGGAATGGTTCAAAACATACACAGTAAGAAGAGTCAGTTTTCTTGTACTTAAGACCGCATTGTGCCTTTTCTATTTAATTCCGAAGCAATTTCTGTGTTTCATCGTCAATAAGAAAGTCCAAGGGATACGGTAAACCTGAAGTGAAGCTTCGGAATCTATAACTGGTGTCACAGGGATGGTTCAAAACATAGTCACTAAGAAAAGTCAGTTTTCTTGTACTTTATTCGGCATTGTGCTTTTTGTATATAATTCCGATACAATTTCTGTGTTTCATCGTCAATAAGAAGGTCCGAGGGATACAGTAAACCTCAAGTGAAGCATCGGAATCAATAACTAGTGTCACAGGAATGGTTAAAACATAGACAGTAAAAAGTGTCAGTTTTCGTGTACTTAAGTCGGCATTGTGCCTTTAGTATTTAATTCCGATGCAATTTCTGTGTTTCATCGTCAATAAGAAGGTCAGCGGGATACAGTAAACCTGTAGTGAAGCATCGGAATCTAAAACCGGTCTCACAGGAAAGTTTCAAAACATAGACAGTAAGAAGAGCCAGTCTTCGTGTACTTGAGTCCGCATTGTGCCTTTTGTATTTAATTCCGATGCAATTTCTCTGTTTCATCGTCAATAAGAAGGTCAGAGGGATACAGTAAACCTGAAGCGAAGCATCGGAATCTATAACTAGTGTCACAGGAATGGTTCAAATCATAGACAGTAAGAAGGGTCAGTTTTCTTGTACTTAAGTCGGCATTGTGATTTTCTATTTAATTCCGATGCAATTTATGTCTTTCATCGTCAATAAGAAAGTCAGAGGAACACAGTAAACCTGAAGTGAAGCATCGGAATCTATAACTAGTGTCACAGGAATGGTTCAAAACATAGACAGTAAGAAGAGCCAGTCTTCTTAAACTTGAGTCGGCATTGTGCCTTATGTATTTAATTCCGATGCAATTTCTGTGTTTCATCGTCAATAAGAAGGTCAGTGGGATACAGTTAACCCGAAGTGAAGCATCGGAATCTATAACTAGTGCCACAGGAAAGGTTCAAAACATAGACAGAAGGAAGAGTCAGTTCTCTTGTACTTAAGTCGACATTGTGCTTTTGTATTTAATTCCGGTGCCATTTCTGGGTTTCATCGTCAATAAAAAGGTCAGAGGGATACCAGAAACCTGAAGTGAAGCATCGGAATCTATAACTAGGGTCACGGGAATGCTTCAAAGCATAGTCAGTAAGAAGAGTCAGTTTTCTTGTACTTAAGTCGGCATTGTGCCTTTTCTATTTCATTCTGATGCAATTTCTCTGTTTCATCGTCAATAAGAAGGTCAGAGGGATACAGTAAACGTGAAGTGAAGCATCGGAATCTATAAGTAGTGTCACAGGAATGGTTCAAAACATAGATAGTCGGAAGAGCCAGTCTTCTTGTACTTGAATCGGCAATGTGCCTTTTGTATTTAATTCTGATGCAATTTCTGTGTTTCATCGTCAATAAGAAGGTCAGAGGCATACAGAAAAACCTGAAGTGAAGCATCGGAATCTATAACTCGTGTCACAGGAATAGTTCAAAACATAGGCAGTATGAAGAGTCACTTTTCTTGTACTTAATTTGGCATTGTGCCTTTTGTATTTACTTTCGATGCAATTTCTGTGTTTCATCGTCAATAAGAAGGTCAGAGCGATACAGTAAACCTGAAGTGAAGCATCGGAATCGAGAACTAGTGTCACAGGAATGGTTGAAAACATAAACAGTAAGAAGAGTCAGAATTCTTGTACTTAAGTTGGCATTGCGCCTTTTGTATATAATTCCGATGCAATTTCTGTGTTTCATCGTCAATAAGAAGGCCAGAGTGATACAGTATGCATGAAGTGAAGCATCGGAAAGTGTAACTAGTGTCACAGGAATGGTTCAAAACATAGACAGTAAGAAGAGTCAGTTTTCTTGTACTTAAGTCGGCATTGTGCCTTTTCTATTTAATTCCGATGCAATTTCTGTGTTTCTTCGTCAATAAAATGATCCAAGGGATACAGTAAACCTGAAGTGAAGCATTGGAATCTAAAACCGGTCTCACAGGAAAGTTTCAAAACATAGACAGTAAGAAGAGCCAGTCTTCTTGTACTTTAGTTGGCATTGTGACTTATGTATTCAATTCCGATGCAATTTTTGTGTTTCATCGTCAATAAGAAGGTCAGAGCGATACAGTAAACCTGAATCGAAGCATCGGAATCGATAACTAGTGTCACAGGAATGGTTCAAAACATAAACAGTAAGTAGAGTCAGTTTTCTTGTACTTAATTCGGCATTGTGTCATTTGTATTTAATTCCGATGCAATTTCTGTGTTTCATCGTCCATAAGAAGGTCAGAGCGATACAGTAAACCTGAAGTGAAACATCGGAATCGATAACTAGTGTCACAGGAATGGTTCAAATCATAAACAGTAAGAAGAGTCAGTTTTCTTGTACTTAAGTCTGCGTTTTGCCTTTTGTATTTAATTCCGCTGCAATTTCTGTGCTTCATCATCAATAAGAAGGTCAGAGGGATACAGTAAACCTGACGTGAAGCATCGGAATTTGTAACTAGTGTCACAGGAATGGTTCAAAACATAGACAGTAAGGAGAGACAGTTTTCTTGTACTTAAGTCGGCATTGTGCCTTTTGTATTTAATTCCGATGCAATTTCTGTGTTTCTTCGTCAATAAAATGATCCAAGGGATACAGTAAACCTGAAGTGAAGCATTGGAATATAAAACCGGTCTCACAGGAAAGTTTCAAAACATAGACAGTAAGAAGAGCCAGTCTTCTTGTACTTTAGACGGCATTGTGACTTATGTATTTAATTCCGATGCAATTTCTGTGTTTCATCGTCAATAAGAAGGTCAGTGGGATACAGTTATCCTGAAGTGAAGCATCGGAATCTATAACTAGTGCCACAGGAAGGGTTCAAAACATAGACAGAAGGAAGAGTCAGTTCTCTTGTACTTAAGTCGACATTGTGATTTTGTATTTAATTCCGATGCCATTTCTGGGTTTCATCGTCAATAAGAAGGTCAGAGGGATACCAGAAACCTGAAGTGAAGCATCGGAATCTATAACTAGTGTCACGGGAATGCTTCAAAACATAGACAGTAAGAAGAGTCAGTTTTCTTGTACTTAAGTCGGCATTGTGCCTTTTCTATTTCATTCTGATGCAATTTCTCTGTTTCATCGTCAATAAGAAGGTCAGAGGGATACAGTAAACGTGAAGTGAAGCATCGGAATCTATAAGTAGTGTCACAGGAATGGTTCAAAACATAGATACTCGGAAGAGCCTGTCTTCTTGTACTTGAATCGGCATTGTGCCTTTTGTATTTAATTCTGATGCAATTTCTGTGTTTCATCGCCAATAAGAAGGTCAGAGGCATACAGAAAAACCTGAAGTGAACCATCGGGATCTATAACTAGTGTCACAGGAATAGTTCAAAACATAGGCAGTATGAAGAGTCACTTTTCTTGTACTTAATTCGGCATTGTGCCTTTTGTATTTAGCTTCGATGCAATTTCTGTGTTTCATCGTCAATAAGAAGGTCAGAGCGATACAGTAAACCTGAAGTGAAGCATCGGAATCGATAACTAGTGTCACAGGAATGGTTGAAACCATAAACAGGAAGAAGAGTCAGATTTCTTGTACTTAAGTTGGCATTGTGCCTTTTGTATTTAATTCCGATGCAATTTCTGTGTTTCATCGTCAATAAGAAGGTCAGAGTGATACAGTATACATGAAGTGAAGCATCGGAATGTGTAACTAGTGTCACAGGAATGGTTCAAAACATAGACAGTAAGAAGAGTCAGTTTTCTTGTACTTAAGTCGGCATTGTGCCTTTTCTATTTAATTCCGATGCAATTTCTGTGTTTCGTCGTCAATATGAAGATCCAAGGGATACAGTAAACCTGAAGAGAAGCATTGGAATCTAAAACCGGTCTCACAGGAAAGTTTCAAAACATAGACAGTAAGAAGAGCCTGTCTTCTAGTACTTGAGTCGGCATTGTGCCTTTTGTATTTAATTCCGATGCAATTTCTGTGCTTCATCATCAATAAGAAGGTCAGAGGGATACAGTAAACCTGAAGTGAAGCATCGGAATGTGTACCTAGTGTCACAGGAATGGTTCAAAACATAGACAGTAAGGAGAGACAGTTTTCTTGTGCTAAAGTCGGCATTGTGCGTTTTCTATTTAATTCCGATGCAACTTCTGTGTTTCGTCGTCAATAAAATGATCCAAGGGATACAGTAAACCTGAAGTGAAGCATTGGTATCTAAAACCGGTCTCACAGGAAAGTTTCAAAACATAGACAGTAAGAAGAGCCAGTCTTCTTGTGTTTGAGTCGGCATTGTGACTTATGTATTTAATTCCGATGCAATTTCTGTGTTTCATCGTTAATAAGAAGGTCAGTGGGATACAGTTAACCTGAAGTGAAGCATCGGAATCTATAACTAGTGCCACAGGAAGGGTTCAAAACATAGCCAGAAGGAAGAGTCAGTTTTCTTGTACTTAATTCGGCATTGTGTCTTTTGTATTTAATTCCGATGAAATTTCTGTGTTTCATCGTCAATAAGAAGGTCAGAGCGATACAGTAAACCTGAAGTGAAGCATCGGAATCAATAACTAGTGTCACAGGAATGGTTCAAATCATAAACAGTAAGAAGAGTCAGATTTCTTGTATTTAAGTCGGCATTGTGCCTTTTGTATTAAATTCCGATGGAATTTCTGTGTTTCATCGTCAATAAGAAGGTCAGAGGGATACTGTAAACCAGAAGTGAAGCATCGAAATCTATAACTAGTGTCACAGGAATGGTTCAAAGCAAAGGCAGTAAGAAGAGTCAGTTTTCTTGTACTTAAGTCTGCGTTTTGCTTTTGTATTTAATTCCGATGCAATTTCTGTGCTTCATCATCAATAAGAAGGTCAGAGGGATACAGTAAACCTGAAGTGAAGCATCGGAATCTGTAACTAGTGTCACAGGAATGGTTCAAAACATAGACAGTAAAAAGAGTCAGTTTTCTGTACATAAGTCGGCATTGTGCCTTTAGTATTTAATTCCGATGCAATATCTGTGTTTCATCGTCAATAAGAAGGTCAGCGGGATACAGTAAACCTGAAGTGAAGCATCGGAATCTAAAACCGGTCTCACAGGAAAGTTTCAAAACATAGACAGTAAGAAGGGCCAGTCTTCGTGTACTTGAGTCGGCATTGTGCCTTTTGTATTTAATTCCGATGCAATTGCTTTGTTTCATCGTCAATAAGAACGTCAGAGGGTTACAGTAAACCTGAAGTGAAGCATCGGAATCTATAACTAGTGTCACAGGAATGGTTCAAAACATAGACAGTAAGAAGAGTCAGTTTTCTTGTACTTAAGTCGGCATTGTGCCTTTTCTATTTAATTCCGATGCAATTTATGTGTTTCATTGTCAATAAGAAGGTCAGAGGAAAACAGTAAACCTGAAGTGAAGCATCGGAATCTTTAACTAGTGGCACAGGAATGGTTCAAAACATAGACAGTAAGAAGCTTTAGTTTTCTTGTACTTAAGTCGGCATTGTGCCTTTTGTATTTATTTCCGATGCAAATTCTGCGTTTCATCGTCAATAAGAAGGTCAGAGGCATACAGTAAACCTGAAGTGAAGCATCGGAATCTATAACTAGGGTCACAGGAATGGTTCAAAACATAGACAGTAAGAAGAGTCAGTTTTCTTGTACTTAAGTCGCGCATTATGCCTTTTGTATTTAATTCCGATGGAATTTCAGTGTTTCATCGTCAATTATAAGGTCAGAGGGATACAGTGAAAATGAAGTGAAGCATCGGAATCTATAACTTGTGTCACAGGAATGGTTAAAACATAGACAGTAATAAGAGTCAGTCTTCTTGTACTTATGTCTGCATTGTGCCTTTTGTATTTAATTCCGATGCAAATTCTGTGTTTCATCGTCATACGAAGGTCAGAGGCATACAGTAAACCTGAAGTGAAACATCGGAATCTATAACTAGGGTCACAGGAATGGTTCAAAACATAGACAGTAAGAAGAGTAAGTTTTCTTGTACTTAAGTCGCGCATTATGCCTTTTGTATTTAATTCCGATGGAATTTCAGTGTTTCATCGTCAATTATAAGGTCAGAGGAATACAGTGAAAATGAAGTGAAGCTTCGGAATCTATAACTAGTGTCACAGGAATGGTTAAAACATAGACAGTAAAAAGAGTCAGTTTTCGTGTACATAAGTCGGCATTGTGCCTTTAGTATTTAATTCCGATGCAATTTCTGTGTTTCATCGTCAATAAGAAGGTCAGCGGGATACAGTAAACCTGAAGTGAAGCATCGGAATCTAAAACCGGTCTCACAGGAAAGTTTCAAATCATAGACAGTAAGAAGACACAGTCTTCGTGTACTTGAGTCGGCATTGTGCCTTTTGTATTTAATTCCGATGCAATTGCTTTGTTTCATCGTCAATAAGAAGGTCAGAGGGATACAGTATACCTTAAGTGAAGCATCGGAATCTATAACTAGTGTCACAGGAATGGTTCAAAACATAGACAGTAAGAAGAGTCAGTTTTCTTGTACTTAAGTCGGCATTGTGCCTTTTCTATTTAATTCCGATGTAATTTATGTGTTTCATTGTCAATAAGAAGGTCAGAGGAAAACAGTAAACCTGAAGTGAAGCATCGGAATCTTTAACTAGTGTCACAGGAATGGTTCAAAACATAGACAGTAAGAAGCGTTAGTTTTCTTGTACTTCAGTCGGCATTGTGCCTTTTGTATTTAATTCCGATGCAAATTCTGTGTTTCATCGTCAATATGAATGTCAGAGGCATACAGTAAACCTGAAGTGAAGCATCGGAATCTATAACTAGGGTCACAGGAATGGTTCAAAACATAGTCAGTAAGAAGAGTCAGTTTTCTTGTACTTAAGTCGCGCATTATGCCTTTTGTATTTAATTCCGATGGAATTTCAGTGTTTCATCGTCAATTATAAGGTCAGAGGGATACAGTGAAAATGAAGTGAAGCATCGGAATCTATAACTAGTGTCACAGGAATGGTTCAAATCATAGACAGTAAGAAGAGCCAGTCTTCTTGTAATTGAGTCGGCATTGTGCCCTTGTATTTAATTCCGATGCAATTTCTGTGTTTCATCGTCAATAAGAAGGTCAGAGGGATACAGTATACCTGAAGTGAAGCATCGGAATCTGTAACTAGTGTCACAGGAATGGTTCAAAGCATAGACAGTAAGAAGAGCCAGTCCTCTTGTACCTGAGTCGGCATTGTGCCTTTTGTATTTAATTCCGATGCAATTTCTGTGTTTCATCATCAATAAGAAGGTCAGTGCGATACAGTAAACCCGAAGTGAAGCATCGGAATCTATAACTAGTGTCACAGGAATGGTTCAAAACATAGACAGAAGGAAGAGTCAGTTCTCTTGTACTTAAGTCGACATTGTGCTTTTGTATTTAATTCCGATGCCATTTCTGGGTTTCATCGTCAATAAGAAGGTCAGAGGAATACCGGAAACCTGAAGTGAAGCATCGGAATGTATACCTAGTGTCACGGGAATGCTTCAAAACATAATCAGTAAGAAGAGTCAGTTTTCTTGTACTTAAGTCGACATAGTGCCTTTTCTATTTAATTCTGATGCAATTTCTCTGTTTCATCGTCAATAAGAAGGTCAGAGGGATACAGTAAACGTGAATTGAAGCATCGGAATCTATAAGTAGTGTCACAGGAGTGGTTCAAAACATAGATATTCGGAAGAGCCAGTCTTCTTGTACTTGAATCAGCATTGTGCCTTTTGTATTTAATTCTGATGCAATTTCTGTGTTTCATCGTCAATAAGAAGGTCAGAGGGATACAGTAAACCTGAAGTGAAGCAACGGAATCTATAACTAGTGTCACAGGAATAGTTTAAAACATAGGCAGTATGAAGAGTCAATTTTCTTGTACTTAATTCGGCATTGTGCCTTTTGTATTTAATTCCGATGCAATTTCTGTGTTTCATCGTCAATAAGAATGTCAGAGCGAAACAGTAAACCTGAAGTGAAGTATCGGAATCGATAACTAGTGTCACAGGAATGGTTGAAATCATAAACAGTAAGAAGAGTCAGATTCCTTGTACTTAAGTCGGCATTGTGCCTTTTGTATTTAATTCCGAATCAATTTCTGTGTTTCATCGTCAATAAGAAGGTCAGAGGGAAACAGTAAACATGAAGTGAAGCATCTGAATGTGTAACTAGTGTCACAGGAATGGTTCAAAACATAGACAGTAAAAGGAGTCAGTTTTCTTGTACTTAAGTCGGCATTGTGCCTTTTCTATTTAATTCCGATGCAATTTCTGTGTTTCGTCCTCAATATGCAGATCCAAGGTATACAGTAAACCTGAAGTGAAGCATTGGAATCTAAAACCGGTCTCACAGGAAAGTTTCAAAACATAGACAGTAAGAAGAGCCAGTCTTCTTGTACTTGATTCGGCATTGTGCCTTTTGTATTTAATTCCGATGCAAATTCTGTGTTTCATCGTCAATAAGAAGGTCAGAGGGATACAGTAAACCTGAAGTGAAGCATCGGAATCGAAAACTAGTGTCACAGGAATGGTTCAAAACATAGACAGTAAAAAGAGTCAGTTTTCGTGTACTTAAGTCGGCATTGTGCCTTTTGTATTTAATTCCGATGCAAATTCTGTGTTTCATCGTCAATAAAAAGGGCAGAGGCATACAGTAAACCTGAAGTGAAGCATCGGAATCTGTAACTAGAGTCACAGGAATGGTTCAAAACATAGACAGTAAGAAGAGTCAGTTTTCTTGTACTTTAGTTGGCATTGTGCCTTTTGTATTTAATTCCGATGCAATTTCTGTGTTTCATCGTCAATAGGACGGTCAGAGGGATACAGCAAACCTGAAGTGAAGCATCGGAATCTATAACTAGTGTCACAGGACTGGTTCAAATCATAAACAGTAAGAAGAGCCAGTCTTCTTGTAATTGAGTCGGCATTGTGCCTATGTATTTAATTCCGATACAATTTCTGTGTTTCATCGTCAATAAGAAGGTCAGAGGGATACAGTATACCTGAAGTGAAGCATCGGAATCTGTAACTAGTGTCACAGGAATGGTTCAAATCATAGACAGTAAGAAGAGCCAGTCTTCTTGTGCTTGAGTCGGCATTGTGCCTTTTGTATTTAATTCCGATGCAATTTCTGTGTTTCATCGTCAATAAGAAGGTCAGTGGGATACAGTAAACCCAAAGTGAAACATCGGAATCTATAACTAGTGTCACAGGAATGGTTCAAAGCATAGACAGAAGGAAGAGTCAGTTCTCTTGTACTGAAGTCGACATTGTGCTTTTGTATTTAATTCCGATTCCATTTCTGGGTTTCATCGTCAATAAGAAGGTCAGAGGGATACCGGAAACCTGTAGTGAAGCATCGGAATCTATAACTACTGTCACTGGAATGCTTCAAAACATAGACAGTAAGAAGAGTCAGTTTTCTTGTACTTAAGTCGACATAGTGCCTTTTCTATTTAATTCTGATGCAATTTCTCTGTTTCATCGTCAATAAGAAGGTCAGAGGGATACAGTAAACGAGAAGTGAAGCATCGGTATCTATAAGTAGTGTTATGAAACGTCCCCTTTGAACAATTATACATAGGACTGTGCTTAAACTGACACACAATATTTTGTTAGCGCAACGCAATCTGACTTTCAAAATTCCCTACAAAAGAATGGCCCTGACTAGCATTAAACTATACCTTTTACAAATCACTTACCTCACAAAATCTTCGCTGCTCAAGCTACTGCAGTACAGCGAGCGCCACTACTGCCAGCTAAATAGAGGATTCAAACTACTGAAGGCACTAACTACTGATAGGGATAGTTAGCAAATGAAAGATATTAATAGAGAGCAAACAATGTATTTACCTTAATATCATCACAAGTCATAATATATATATCAGTTCATGACAAATTAGAAACCTCCGCCATCTCTCTCCCCACATCCACCACTGCTGGCGGCTCACCTCCAACTGCGCAACGCTACGCGCTGTTCACAGCCAGCTGCCTAACACTACAATGGCGAGTATTACAACAATGCAAAGCAGCCACAGACTGCACACAGCACAGCCAGTGATTTTCATACAGAGGTGGCGTTACCAATAAAAAAACCTAAACAGCCTACTTACATAGAGAAAACATAAACAGCCTACTTACATAGCCCCCATGCTCCCCACAAAAAATTTTACAAATTGGTTTGGGCAGTGCCCAATACAGATTTGAAAAATTTTTTCATAATTACAATAACAAAGATATCAAATGCACACACTTATTGATACAACGTTGGTCGAAAGCTCAAATTTTCTCACAGTCCATAAAGACAGTCCTAATCGTACATAACAGTAGAATAGCAGTGTTTTTCTCAAAGTCTGAGCAGTAAAAGAAAATGCACACGGAAGTAGTGGATTTCCATGCAGTCTTGAAGAAGTAGCGTTGTCCTTCCAACGGAAAGACAGTGCTGACTCTCGACATGCAGACAGGTAATGGGCCACAACAGAGGAAACCCACAGCAGAGTCAGTCGAAATTTTGAAGAGTATTGGTAGGTAGGTCATCACAGAGCAGACCCACTGTAGTCCTGGTAGAGATTACGGTATTGGTGGGCCACCAGAGGTGCAGACCCACTGCAGTCCTTGTAGAAATAATGGCATGTTGGGTCATCATAGATGCAGACCCACTGTAGTCCTTGTAGAGATAATGGTACTGGTGGGTCATCAAAGATGCAGACCCACTGTAGTCCTTGGAGAGATAGCCAGCAGCCATCTGTTGTGACTGTGTAGGTGCACAATCACCGTTGAAGAGTCTTGCGGATAATATAGCAAGTCCATAAACCACCACTTGTGCACTCACAAAGTTTTTGAATTTGTCCTTAGAACCAGCAATGCTGTTATCCAGTCCCTTGCTGAATCATTAACACACGTGCAAACACTATCAGTCCCTACTTCTCACATATTGTCCATATACTATGACCAACAGAAACGTGTGCAGTGAAATGTAACTAACAAGTTAATAATAAGATGAACTGGTGTCAGTTACAATTCTATAAATTTACAACATGATAATACAATTACAAAGGTACAAAATACATCATTAAAGAACATAATAATACAGATAACATTTGTAGTACAGGCTTTACAAAAGAATAGAAATAGACATATACATCAATGTTACAGGAATTATGACATGAGTACATACATAAAGGATCACAATAACTTTTGAAACATCAACTTCACACATGAGCATTGAACAGAACAGAATTAATAATGTCTAACATCTTTAGATTTTGTTCCACTGTGTCTAACTTTTGAAGCTTTTGCTGTGTCTGTCCCATTTGTTGTATTAATTGTAATAACAATGCATTGGTGTCTGAAACATGTTCCTCAGTGCTTTTCGGCAGTGAATTTACACCGGAAACATTCACATTTTGACAAGCAGAAAATGTGTCTTGACTTATTCGAGAAAACGGCGAGGATCCAAAACCTGAATCGACAGTATTTGCGAGATCGTGTCGTGTCATTTCGGCTTCCTGAGGCGAGCTATTGCCGACCGGTCGATCGATAATACTTCCCTCTTCACTAATTGTTTCACTGTCCACGCCATTGTTTGACGCCCGCTCCATTTCCCTGTGCACAGTTACCAAATTACTACTTTGAACATTAGTAAATTCATTACTCAGCGGCGCTGATAAGCTACGCTCGTCATCACTATTATTTCTCAGTTTAGTTTGGAGCCTAGTGTTACGTTTTTCACACGCCATTATTGTCACAGTATTTCACACGACAACACAGAAAAACACAATTTGAAGATCAAAAATAAAAGAACACATTAACATAGCACTGAAAATAATATCTAGTTAATTGCAATCGCAGCTGCGAAATACTTGGTGCAAATCTACATGCATGCCACAACTGTTTTACTATACAACAATGAAAGACTGCAACTACAAAGGAAATTCTCTCTACAATGACGCGCTAGCAATAAACAAAAGCTACACTAAATACACAAACTACAAGAAAAAATCAGAAGATTCCAGTGAGGTATCCTGGCAGGGTCGCCATATGAAACGTCCCCTTTGAACAATTATACATAGGACTGTGCTTAAACTGACACACAATATTTTGTTAGCGCAACGCAATCTGACTTTCAAAATTCCCTACAAAAGAATGGCCCTGACTAGCATTAAACTATACCTTTTACAAATCACTTACCTCACAAAATCTTCGCTGCTCAAGCTACTGCAGTACAGCGAGCGCCACTACTGCCAGCTAAATAGAGGATTGAAACTACTGAAGGCACTAACTACTGATAGGGATAGTTAGCAAATGAAAGATATTAATAGAGAGCAAACAATGTATTTACCTTAATATCATCACAAGTCATAATATATATATCAGTTCATGACAAATTAGAAACCTCCGCCATCTCTCTCCCCACATCCACCACTGCTGGCGGCTCACCTCCAACTGCGCAACGCTACGCGCTGTTCACAGCCAGCTGCCTAACACTACAATGGCGAGTATTACAACAATGCAAAGCAGCCACAGACTGCACACAGCACAGCCAGTGATTTTCATACAGAGGTGGCGTTACCAATAAAAAAACCTAAACAGCCTACTTACATAGAGAAAACATAAACAGCCTAATTACAGTGTCACAGGAATGGTTCAAAACATAGATATTCGGAAGAGCCAGTCTTCTTGTACTTGAATCGGCATTGTGCCTTTTGTATTTAATTCTGATGCAATTTCTGTGTTTCATCGTCTATAAGCAGGTCACAGCGATACAGTAAACCTGAAGTGAAGCATCGGAATCGATAACTAGTGTCACAGGAATGGTTGAAAACATAAACAGGAAGAAGAGTCAGATTTCTTGTACTTAAGTTGGCATTGTGCCTTATGTATTTAATTCCGATGCAATTTCTGTGTTTCATCGTCAATAAGAAGGTCAGAGCGATACAGTATACATGAAGTGAAGCATCGGAATGTGTAACTAGTGTCACAGGAATGCTTCAAAACATAGACAGTAAGAAGAGTCAGTTTTCTTGTACTTAAGTCGGCATTGTGCCTTTTCTATTTAATTCCGATGCAATTTCTGTGTTTCTTCGTCAATAGGAAGATCCAAGGGATACAGTAAACCTGAAGTGAAGCATTGGAATCTAAAACCGGTCTCACAGGAAAGTTTCAAAACATAGACAGTAAGAAGAGCCTGTCTTCTTGTACTTGAGTCGGCATTGTGCCTTTTGTATTTAATTCCGTTGCAATTTCTGTGCTTCATCATCAATAAGAAGGTCAGAGGGATACAGTAAACCTGAAGTGAAGCATCGGAATGTGTACCTAGTGTCACAGGAATGGTTCAAAACATAGACAGTAAGGAGAGACAGTTTTCCTGTACTAAAGTCGGCATTGTGCGTTTTCTATTTAATTCCGATGCAACTTCTGTGTTTCGTCGTCAATAAAATGATCCAAGGGATACAGTAAACCTGAAGTGAAGCATTGGTATCTAAAACCGGTCTCACAGGAAAGTTTCAAAACATAGACAGTAAGAAGAGCCAGTCTTCTTGTGTTTGAGTCGGCATTGTGACTTATGTATTTAATTCCGATGCAAATTCTGCGTTTCATCGTCAATAAGAAGGTCAGAGGCATACAGTAAACCTGAAGTGAAGCATCGGAATCTATAACTAGGGTCACAGGAATGGTTCAAAACATAGACAGTAAGAAGAGTCAGTTTCCTTGTACTTAAGTCGCGCATTATGCCTTTTGTATTTAATTCCGATGGAATTTCAGTGTTTCATCGTCAATTATAAGGTCAGAGGGATACAGTGAAAATGAAGTGAAGCATCGGAATCTATAACTTGTGTCACAGGAATGGTTAAAACATAGACAGTAATAAGAGTCAGTCTTCTTGTACTTATGTCTGCATTGTGCCTTTTGTATTTAATTCCGATGCAAATTCTGTGTTTCATCGTCAATACGAAGGTCAGAGGCATACAGTAAACCTGAAGTGAAGCATCGGAATCTATAACTAGGGTCACAGGAATGGTTCAAAACATAGACAGTAAGAAGAGTCAGTTTTCTTGTACTTAAGTCGCGCATTATGCCTTTTGTATTTAATTCCGATGGAATTTCAGTGTTTCATCGTCAATTATAAGGTCAGAGGGATACAGTGAAAATGAAGTGAAGCATCGGAATCTATAACTTGTGTCACAGGAATGGTTAAAACATAGACAGTAATAAGAGTCAGTCTTCTTGTACTTATGTCTGCATTGTGCCTTTTGTATTTAATTCCGATGCAAATTCTGTGTTTCATCGTCAATACGAAGGTCGGAGGCATACAGTAAACCTGAAGTGAAGCATCGGAATCTATAACTAGGGTCACAGGAATGGTTCAAAACATAGACAGTAAGACGAGTCAGTTTTCTTGTACTTAAGTCGCGCATTATGCCTTTTGTATTTAATTCCGATGGAATTTCAGTGTTTCATCGTCAATTATAAGGCCAGCGGGATACAGTAAACCTGAAGTGAAGCATCGGAATCTAAAACCGGTCTCACAGGAAAGTTTCAAAACATAGACAGTAAGAAGACCCAGTCTTCGTGTACTTGAGTCGGCATTGTGCCTTTTGTATTTAATTCCGATGCAATTGCTTTGTTTCATCGTCAATAAGAAGGTCAGAGGGATACAGTATACCTTAAGTGAAGCATCGGAATCTATAATTAGTGTCACAGGAATGGTTCAAAACATAGACAGTAAGAAGAGTCAGTTTTCTTGTACTTAAGTCGGCATTGTGCCTTTTCTATTTAATTCCGATGCAATTTATGTGTTTCATTGCCAATAAGAAGGTCAGAGGAAAACAGTAAACCTGAAGTGAAGCATCGGAATCTTTAACTAGTGTCACAGGAATGGTTCAAAACATAGACAGTAAGAAGCGTTAGTTTTCTTGTACTTAAGTCGTCATTGTGCCTTTTGTATTTAATTCCGATGCAAATTCTGTGTTTCATCGTCAATAAGAAGGTCAGAGGCATACAGTAAACCTGAAGTGAAGCATCGGAATCTATAACTAGGGTCACAGGAATGGTTCAAAACATAGTCAGTAAGAAGAGTCAGTTTTCTTGTACTTAAGACGCGCATTATGGCTTTTGTATTTAATTCCGATGGAATTTCAGTGTTTCATCGTCAATTATAAGGTCAGAGGCATACAGTGAAAATGAAGTGAAGCATCGGAATCTATAACTAGTGTCACAGGAATGGTTAAAACATAGACAGTAATAAGAGTCAGTATTCTTGTACTTATGTCGGCATTGTGCCTTTTGTATTTAATTCCGATGCAATTTCTGTGTATCATAGTCAATAAGGAGGTCAGAGAGATACAGTATACCTGAAGTGAAGCATCGGAATCTAAAACCGGTCTCACAGGAAAGTTTCAAAACATAGACAGTAAGAAGACCCAGTCTTCGTGTACTTGAGTCGGCATTGTGCCTTTTGTATTTAATTCCGATGCAATTGCTTTGTTTCATCGTCAATAAGAAGGTCAGAGGGATACAGTATACCTTAAGTGAAGCATCGGAATCTATAACTAGTGTCACAGGAATGGTTGAAAACATACACAGTAAGAAGAGTCAGTTTTCTTTTACTTAAGTCCGCATTGTGCATTTTCTATTTAATTCCGATGCAATTTCTGTGTTTCATCGTCAATAAGAAGGTCCAAGGGATACAGTAAACATATAGTGAAGCATCGGGATCTAAAACTGGTCTCACAGGAAATGTTGAAATCATAGACAGTAAGAAGAGTCAGTTTTCTTGTACTTAAGTCGGCGTTGTGCCTTTTGTATTTAATTCCGATGCAATTTCTGTGTTTCATCGTCAATAACAAGGTCCAAGGGATACAGTAAACCTGAAGTGGAGCATCGGAATCTGAAACTGGTCTCACAGGAAAGTTTCAAAACTTAGACAGTAAGAAAAGTTAGTTTTCTTGTACTTAAGTCAGCATTGTGCCTTTTCTATTTAATTCTGATTCAATTTCTCTGTTTCATCGTCAATAAGAAGGTCAGAGGTACACAGTAAACCTGAAGTGAAGCATCGGAACCTATAATTAGTGTCACAGGAATGGTTCAAAACATAGACAGTAGAAGAGTCAGTTTTCTTGTACTTAAGTCGGCATTGTGCCTTTTGTACTTAATTCCGATGGAATGTCAGTGTTTCATCGTCAATTATAAGGTCAGAGGGATACAGTGAACCTGAAGTGAAGCATCGGAACCTATAACTAGTGTCACAGTATAGGTTCAAAACATAGACAGTAATAAGAGTCAGTCTTCTTGTACTTAAGTCGGCATTGTGCCTTTTGTATTTAATACCGATGCAATTTCTGTGTTTCATCGTCAATAAGAAGGTCAGAGGGATACAGTGAGCCTGAAGTGAAGCATCGGAATCTATAACTAGTGTCACAGGAATGGTTCAAAACATAGACAGTAAGAAGCGTCAGTTTTCTTGTACTTAAGTCGGCATTGTGCATTTTCTATTTAAGTCCGATGCAAATTCTGAGTTTCATCGTCAATAAGTAGGTCAGAGGCATACAGTAACCTGAAGTGAAGCATCGGAATCTGTAACTAGTGTCACAGGAATGGTACAAATCATAGACAGTAAGTAGAGACAGTCTTCTTGTAATTGAGTCGGCATTGTGCCTGTGTATTTAATTCCGGTGCAATTTATGTGTTTCATCGTCAATAAGAAGGTCAGAGGGATACAGTAAACCTTAAGTGAAGCATCGGAATCTATAAATAGTGTCACAGGAATGGTTCAAAGCATAGACAGTAAGAAGAGCCAGTCTTCTTGTACTTGAGACGGCATTGTGCCTTTTGTATTTAATTCCGATGCAATTTCTGTGTTTCAACGTCAATAAGAAGGCCAGAGGGATACTGGAAACCTGACGTGAAACATCGGAACCTATAAATAGTGTCACAGGAATGGTTCAAAGCATAGACAGTAAGAAGAGCCAGTCTTCTTGTACTTGAGTCGGCATTGTGCCTTTTGTATTTAATTCCGATGCAATTTCTGTCTTTCAACGTCAATAAGGTCAGAGGGATACTGGAAACCTGACGTGAAGCATCGGGATCTATAACTAGTGTTACGGGAATGCTTCAAAACATAGACAGTAAGAAGAGTCAGTTTTATTGTACTTAAGTCGGCATTGTCCCTTTTCTATTTAATTCTGATCCAATTTCTCTGTTTCATCGTCAATAAGAAGGTCAGAGGGATACAGTTAACCTGAAGTGAAGCATCGGAATCTATAACTAGTGTCACAGGAATGGTTCACAACATAGACAGTCGGAAGAGCCAGTTTTCTTGTACTTAATTCGGCATTGTGCATTTTGTATTTAATTCCGATGCAATTTCTGTGTTTCATCGTCAATAAGAAGGTCAGAGCGATACGGTAAACCTGAAGTGAAGCATCGGAATTGATAACTAGTATCACAGGAACGGTTAAAAACAAACACAGTAAGAAGAGTCAGTTTTCTTGTACTTAAGTCTGCATTTTGCCTTATGTATTTAATTCCGCTGCAATTTCTGTGTTTCATCGTCAATAAGAAGGTCAGAGGGATACAGTAAACCTGAAGTGAAGCATCGGAATGTGTAACAGGTGTCACAGGAATGGTTCAAAACATAGACAGTAAGAAGAGTCAGTTTTCTTGTACTTAAGTCGGCATTTTGCTTTTTCTATTTAATTCCGATGCAATTTCTGTTTTTCGTCGTCAATAAGAAGATCCAAGGGATACAGTTAACCTGAAGTGAAGCATTGGAATCTAAAACCGGTCTCACAGGAAAGTTTCAAAGCATAGGCAGTAAGAAGAGCCAGTCTTCTTGTACTTGAGTCGGGATTGTGCCTTTTGTATTTAATTCCGAAGCAATTTCTGTGTTTCATCTTCAATAAGAAGGTCAGAGAGATACAGTTTACCTATAGTGAAGCATTGGAATCTATAACTAGTGTCACAGGAATGGTTCAAAACATACACAGTAAGAAGAGTCAGTTTTCTTGTACTACATCCGCATTGTGCTGTTCTATTTAATTCCGATGCAATTTCTGTGTTTCATCGTCAATACGAAGGTCCAAGGGATACAGTAAACACATAGTGAAGCATCAGGATCTAAAACTGGTCTCACAGGAAATGTTCAAAGCATAGTCAGTAAGAAGAGTCAGTCTTCCTGTACTTAAGTCGGCATTTTGCCTTTTGTATTTAATTTTTGATGCAATTTCGGTGTTTCATCGTCAATAAGAAGGTCCAAGGGATACAGTAAATCTGAAGTGATGCATCGGAACCTATAACTAGTGTCACAGGAATGGTTCAAAACATAGACAGTAAGAAGAGTCACTTTTCTTGCACTTAAGTCGGCATTGTGCCTTTTGTATTTAATTCCGATGCAATATCTGTCTTTCATCGTCAATAAGGAGGTCAGAGGGATACAGCAAACCTGAAGTGAACTACCGGAATCTATAACTAGTGTCACAGGAATGGTTCAAGAAATACACAGTAAGAAGAGTCAGTTTTCTTGTACTTAAGTCCGCATTGTGCCTCTTCTATTTAATTCCGATGCAATTTCTGTGTTTCATCGTCAATAAGAAGGTCCAAGAGATAGAGTAAACTTATAGTGAAGCATCGGGATCTAAAACTGGTCTCACAGGAAATGTTGAAATCATAGACAGTAAGAAGAGTCAGTTTTCTTGTACTTAAGTCGGCGTTGTGACTTTTGTATTTAATTCCAATGCAATTTCTTTCTTTCATCGTCAATAAGAAGGTCAGAGGTACACAGTAAACCTGAAGTGAAGCATCGGAACCTATAATTAGTGTCACAGGAATGGTTCAAAACATAGACAGTAGAAGAGTCAGTTTTCTTGTACTTAAGTCGGCATTGTGCCTTTTGTACTTAATTCCGATGGAATGTCAGTGTTTCATCGTCAATTATAAGGTCAGAGGGATACAGTGAACCTGAAGTGAAGCATCGGAACCTATAACTAGTGTCACAGTATAGGTTCAAAACATAGACAGTAATAAGAGTCAGTCTTCTTGTACTTAAGTCGGCATTGTGCCTTTTGTATTTAATACCGATGCAATTTCTGTGTTTCATCGTCAATAAGAATGTCAGAGGGATACAGTAAACCTTAAGTGAAGCATCGGAATCTATAAATAGTGTCACAGGAATGGTTCAAAGCATAGACAGTAAGAAGAGCCAGTCTTCTTGTACTTGAGTCGGCATTGTGCCTTTTGTATTTAATTCCGATGCAATTTCTGTGTTTCAACGTCAATAAGAAGGTCAGAGGGATACTGGAAACCTGACGTGAAGCATCGGGATCTATAACTAGTGTTACGGGAATGCTTCAAAACATAGACAGTAAGAAGAGTCAGTTTTATTGTACTTAAGTCGGCATTGTCCCTTTTCTATTTAATTCTGATCCAATTTCTCTGTTTCATCGTCAATAAGAAGGTCAGAGGGATACAGTTAACCTGAAGTGAAGCATCGGAATCTATAACTAGTGTCACAGGAATGGTTCAAAACATAGACAGTAAGAAGAGCCAGTGTTCTTGTACTTGAGTCGGCATTGTGCCTATGTATATAATTCCGATGCATTTTCTGTGTTACATCGTCAATAAGACGGTCAGAGGGATACAGCAAACCTGAAGTGAAGCATCGGAATCTATATCTAGTGTCACAGGAATGGTTCACAACATAGACAGTCGGAAGAGCCAGTTTTCTTGTACTTAATTCGGCATTGTGCCTTTTGTATTTAATTCCGATGCAATTTCTGTGTTTCATCGTCAATAAGAAGGTCAGAGCGATACGGTAAACCTGAAGTGAAGCATCGGAATTGATAACTAGTATCACAGGAATGGTTAAAAGCAAACACAGTAAGAAGAGTCAGTTTTCTTGTACTTAAGTCTGCATTTTGCCTTATGTATTTAATTCCGCTGCAATTTCAGTGTTTCATCGTCAATAAGATGGTCAGAGGGATGCAGTAAACCTGAGGTGAAGCATCGGAATGTGTAACAGGTGTCACAGGAATGGTTCAAAACATAGACAATAACAAGAGTCAGTTTTCTTGTACTTAAGTCGGCATTTTGCCTTTTCTATTTAATTCCGATGCAATTTCTGTTTTTCGTCGTCAATAAGAAGATCCAAGGGATACAGTTAACCTGAAGTGAAGCATTGGAATCTAAAACCGGTCTCACAGGAAAGTTTCAAAGCATAGGCAGTAAGAAGAGCCAGTCTTCTTGTACTTGAGTCGGCATTGTGCCTTTTGTATTTAATTCCGAAGCAATTTCTGTGTTTCATCTTCAATAAGAAGGTCAGAGAGATACAGTTTACCTATAGTGAAGCATTGGAATCTATAACTAGTGTCACAGGAATGGTTCAAAACATACACAGTAAGAAGAGTCAGTTTTCTTGTACTTAATTCCGCATTGTGCCTTTTCTATTTAATTCCGATGCAATTTCTGTGTTTCATCGTCAATAAGAAGGTCCAAGAGATAGAGTAAACTTATAGTGAAGCATCGGGATCTAAAACTGGTCTCACAGGAAATGTTGAAATCATAGACAGTAAGAAGAGTCAGTTTTCTTGTACTTAAGTCGGCGTTGTGACTTTTGTATTTAATTCCAATGCAATATCTTTCTTTCATCGTCAATAAGAAGGTCCAAGGGATACAGTAAACCTGAAGTGGAGCATCGGAATCTGAAACTGGTCTCACAGGAAAGGTTCAAAGCTTAGACAGTAAGAAGAGTTAGTTTTCTTGTACTTAAGTCAGCATTGTGCCTTTTCTATTTAATTCTGATTCAATTTCTCTGTTTCATCGTCAATAAGGTCAGAGGTACACAGTAAACCTGAAGTGAAGCATCGGAACCTATAATTAGTGTCACAGGAATGGTCAAAACATAGACAGTAGAAGAGTCAGTTTCCTTGTACTTCAGTCGGCATTGTGCCTTTTGTACTTAATTCCGATGGAATGTCAGTGTTTCATCGTCAATTATAAGGTCAGAGGGATACAGTGAACCTGAAGTGAAGCATCGGAACCTATAACTAGTGTCACAGTATAGGTTCAAAACATAGACAGTAATAAGAGTTAGTCTTCTTGTACTTAAGTCGGCATTGTGCCTTTTGTATTTAATTCCGATGCAATTTCTGTGTTTCATCGTCAATAAGAAGGTCAGAGGGATACAGTAAACCTTAAGTGAAGCATCGGAATCTATAAATAGTGTCACAGGAATGATTCAAAGCATAGACAGTAAGAAGAGCCAGTCTTCTTGTACTTGAGACGGCATTGTGCCTTTTGTATTTAATTCCGATGCAATTTCTGTGTTTCAACGTCAATAAGAAGGTCAGAGGGATACTGGAAACCTGACGTGAAGCATCGGAACCTATAAATAGTGTCACAGGTATGGTTCAAAACATAGACAGTAATAAGAGTCAGTCTTCTTGTACTTAAGTCGGCATTGTGCCTTTTGTATTTAATTCCGACGCAATTTCTATGTTTCATCGTCAATAAGAAGGTCAGAGGGATACAGTGAGCCTGAAGTGAAGCATCGGAATCTATAACTAGTGTCACAGAAATGGTTCAAAACATAGACAGTAAGAAGCGTCAGTTTTCTTGTACTTAAGTCGGCATTGTGCCTTTTCTATTTAAGTCCGATGCAAATTCTGTGTTTCATCGTCAATAAGTAGGTCAGAGGCGTACAGTAAACCTGAAGTGAAGCATCGGAATCTATAACTAGTGTCACAGGAATGGTACAAATCATAGACAGTAAGAAGAGACAGTCTTCTTGTAATTGAGTCGGCATTGTGCCTATGTATTTAATTCCGGTGCAATTTATGTGTTTCATCGTCAATTAGAAGGTCAGAGGGATACAGTAAACCTTAAGTGAAGCATCCGAATCTATAAATAGTGTCACAGGAATGATTCAAAGCATAGACAGTAAGAAGAGCCATTCTTCTTGTACTTCAGACTGCATTGTGCCTTTTGTATTTAATTCCGATGCAATTTCTGTGTTTCAACGTCAATAAGAAGGTCAGAGGGATACTGGAAACCTGACGTGAAGCATCGGAACCTATAAATAGTGTCACAGGAATGGTTCAAAGCATAGACAGTAAGAAGAGCCAGTCTTCTTGTACTTGAGTCGGCATTGTGCCTTTTGTATTTCATTCCGATGCAATTTCTGTGTTTCAACGTCAATAAGAAGGTCAGAGGGATACTGGAAACCTGACGTGAAGCATCGGGATCTATAACTAGTGTTACGTAAATGCTTCAAAACATAGACAGTAAGAAGAGTCAGTTTCATTGTACTTAAGTCGGCATTGTCCCTTTTCTATTTAATTCTGATCCAATTTCTCTGTTTCATCGTCAATAAGAAGGTCAGAGGGATACAGTTAACCTGAAGTGAAGCATCGGAATCTATAACTAGTGTCACAGGAATGGTTCAAAACATAGACAGTAAGAAGAGCCAGTCTTCTTGTACTTGAGTCGGCATTGTGCCTTTTGTATTTAATTCCGATGCAATTTCTGTGTTTCATCGTCAATAAGAAGGTCAGAGCGATACGGTAAACCTGAAGTGAAGCATCGGAATTGATAACTAGTATCACAGGAATGGTTAAAAACAAACACAGTATGAAGAGTCAGTTTTCTTGTACTTAAGTCTGCATTTTGCCTTTTGTATTTAATTCCGAAGCAATTTCTGTTTTTCGTCGTCAATAAGAAGATCCAAGGGATACAGTTAACCTGAAGTGAAGCATTGGAATCTAAAACCGGTTTCACAGGAAAGTTTCAAAGCATAGGCAGTAAGAAGAGCTAGTCTTCTTGTACTTGAGTCGGCATTGTGCCTTTTGAATTTAATTCCGTTGCAATTTCTGTGTTTCATCTTCAATAAGAAGGTCAGGGAGATACAGTTTACCTATAGTGAAGCATTGGAATCTATAACTAGTGTCACAGGAATGGTTCAAAACATACACAGTAAGAAGAGTCAGTTTTCTTGTACTACGTCCGCATTGTGCTGTTCTATTTAATTCCGATGCAATTTCTGTGTTTCATCGTCAATACGAAGGTCCAAGGGATACAGTAAACACATAGTGAAGCATCAGAATCTAAAACTGGTCTCACAGGAAATGTTCAAAGCATAGTCAGTAAGAAGAGTCAGTCTTCCTGTACTTAAGTCGGCATTGTGCCTTTTGTATTTAATTTTTGATGCAATTTCGGTGTTTCATCGTCAATAAGAAGGTCCAAGGGATACAGTAAATCTGAAGTGATGCATCGGAACCTATAACTAGTGTCACAGGAATGGTTCAAAACATAGACAGTAAGAAGAGTCTCTTTCCTTGCACTTAAGTCGGCATTGTGCCTTTTGTATTTAATTCCGATGCAATATCTTTCTTTCATCGTCAATAAGGAGGTCAGAGGGATACAGCAAACCTGAAGTGAACTATCGGAATCTATAACTAGTGTCACAGGAATGGTTCAAAACATAGACAGTAAGAAGAGTCAGTTTTCTTGTACTTAAGTCGGCATTGTGCATTTTGTGTTTAATTCCGATGCCATTTCTGTGTTTCATCGTCAATAAGAAGGTCAGAGCGATACAGTAAACCTGAAGTGAAGCATCGGAATCCATAACTAGTGTCACAGGAATGGTTCAAAACACAGACAGTCAAAAGAGTCAGTTTTCTTGTACTTAAGTCGGCATTGTGCCTTTTCTATTTAATTCCGATGCAATTTCTGTGTTTCGTCGTCAATAAGAAGTTCCAAGGGATACAGTAAACCTGAAGTGAAGCATTGGAATCAAAAACCGGGCTCACAGGAAAGTTTCAAAACATCGACAGTAAGAAGAGCCGGTCTTCTTGTACTTGAGTCGGCATTGTGCCTTTTGTATTTAATTCCGATGCAATTTCTGTGTTTCATCGTCAATAAGAAGGTCAGAGAGATACAGTATACCTGAAGTGAAGCATAGGAATCCATAACTAGTGTCACAGGAATGGTTCAAGAAATACAAAGTAAGAAGAGTCAGTTTTCTTGTACTTAAGTCCGCATTGTGCCTTTTCTATTTAATTCCGATGCAATTTCTGTGTTTCATCGTCAATAAGAAGGTCCAAGAGATACAGTAAACTTATAGTGAAGCATCGGGATCTAAAACTGGTCTCACAGGAAATGTTGAAATCATAGACAGTAAGAAGAGTCAGTTTTCTTGTACTTAAGTCGGCGTTGTGCCTTTTGTATTTAATTCCAATGCAATTTCTTGCTTTCATCATCAATAAGAAGGTCCAAGGGATACAGTAAACCTGAAGTGGAGCATCGGAATCTGAAACTGGTCTCACAGGAAAGGTTCAAAACTTAGACAGTAAGAAGAGTTAGTTTTCTTGTACTTAAGTCAGCATTGTGCCTTTTCTATTTAATTCTGATTCAATTTCTCTGTTTCATCGTCAATAAGAAGGACGGAGGTATACAGAAAACCTAAGTGAAGCATCGGAACCTATAACTAGTGTCACAGGAATGGTTCAAATCATAGACAGTAAGAAGAGTCAGTTTTCTTGTACTTAAGTCGGCTTAGTGCCTTTTGTACTTAATTCCGATGGAATTTCGGTGTTTCGTCGTCAATTATAAGGTCAGAAGGATACAGTGATCCTGTAGTGAAGCATCGGACCCTATAACTAGTGTCACAGTAAAGGCTCAAAACATAGACAGTAATAAGAGTCAGTCTTCTTGTACTTAAGTTGGCATTGTGCCTTTTGTATTTAATTCCGATGCAATTTTTGTGTTTCATCGTCAATAAGAAGGTCAGAGGGATACAGCAAACCTGAAGTGAAGCATCGGAATCTATAACTAGTGTCACAGGAATGGTTCAAAACATAGACAGTAAGAAGAGCCAGTCTTCTTGTAATTGAGTCGGCATTGTGCCTATGCATTTAATTCCGATGCAATTTATGTGTTTCATCGTCAATAAGAAGGTCAGAAGGATACAGTAAACCTGAAGTGAAGCATCGGAATCTATAAATAGTGTCAGAGGAATGGTTCAAAGAATAGACAGTAAGAAGAGCCAGTCTTCTCGTACTTGAGTCGGCATTGTGCCTTTTGTATTTAATTCCGATGCAATTTCTGTGTTTCAACGTCAATAAGAAGGTCAGAGGGATACTGGAAACCTGAAGTGAAGCATCGGAATCTATAACTAGTGTCACGGGAATGCTTCAAAACATAGACAGTAAGAAGAGTCAGTTTTATTGTACTTAAGTCGGCATTGTGCCTTTTCTATTTAATTCTGATCCAATTTCTCTGTTTCATCGTCAATAAGAAGGTCAAAGGGATACAGTAAACCTGAAGTGAAGCATCGGAATCTATAACTAGTGTCACAGGAATGGATCAAAACATAGACAGTAAAAAGAGTCAGTTTTCGTGTACTTAAGTCGGCATTGTGCCTTTTGTATTTAATTCTATGCAATTTCTGTGTTTCATCGTCAATAAGAAGTTCAGAGGGATACAGTAAACCTGAAGTGAAGCATCGGTATGTGTGACTAGTGTCACAGGAATGGTTCAAAACATAGACAGTAAGAAGAGTCAGTTTTCTTGTACTGAAGTCGGCATTGCGCCTTTTGTATTTAATTCCGATGGAATTACAGTGTTTCATCGTCAATTATAAGGTCAGAGGGATACAGTGGAAATGAAGTGAAACATCGGAACCTATAACTAGTGTCACCGGAATGGTTAAAACATAGACAGTAATAAGAGTCAGTCTTCTTGTACTTAAGTCGGCATTCTGCCTTTTGTGTTTAATTTCGATGCAATTTCTGTGTATCATCTTCAAAAATAAGGTCCAAGGAAAACAGTAAACCTGAAGTGAAGCATCGGAATCAGAAACTGGTCTCACAGGAAAGGTTCAAAATCATACACAGTAAGAAGAGTTAGTTTTCTTGTACTTAAGCCAGCATTGTGCCTTTTCTAATTACTTCTGATTCAATTTCTGTGTTTAATCGTCAATAAGAAGGTCAGAGGTATACAGTAAACCTGAAGTGAAGCATCGGAATCTATAACTAGTGTCACAGGAATGGTTCAAAACATAGACAGTAAAAAGAGTCAGTTTTCGTGTACTTAAGTCGGCATTGTGCCTTTTGTATTTAATTCCGATGCAAATTCTGTGTTTCATCGTCAATAAGAAGGGCAGAGGCATACAATAAACCTGAAGTGAAGCATCGGAATCTATAACTAGTGTCACAGGAATGGTTCAAATCATAGACAGTAAAAAGAGTCAGTTTTCGTGTACTTAAGTCGGCATTGTGCCTTTTGTATTTAATTCTATGCAATTTCTGTGTTTCATCGTCAATAAGAAGTTCAGAGGGATACAGTAAACCTGAAGTGAAGCATCGGTATGTGTAACTAGTGTCACAGGAATGGTTCAAAACATAGACAGTAAGAAGAGTCAGTTTTCTTGTACTGAAGTCGGCATTGTGCCTTTTCTATTTAATTCCGATGCAATTTCTGTGTTTCGTCGTCAATACGAAGATCCAAGGGATACAGTAAACCTGAAGTGAAGCATCGGAATCTATAACTAGTGTCACAGGAATGGTTCAAAACATAGACAGTAAGAAGAGCCAGTCTTCTTGTACTTGAGTCGGCATTGTGCCTTTTGTATTTAATTCCGATGCAATTTCTGTGTTTCATCGTCAATAAGAAGGTCAGAGCGATACGGTAAACCTGAAGTGAAGCATCGGAATTGATAACTAGTATCACAGGAATGGTTAAAAACAAACACAGTAAGAAGAGTCAGTTTTCTTGTACTTAAGTCTGCATTTTGCCTTTTGTATTTAATTCCGAAGCAATTTCTGTTTTTCGTCGTCAATAAGAAGATCCAAGGGATACAGTTAACCTGAAGTGAAGCATTGGAATCTAAAACCGGTTTCACAGGAAAGTTTCAAAGCATAGGCAGTAAGAAGAGCTAGTCTTCTTGTACTTGAGTCGGCATTGTGCCTTTTGAATTTAATTCCGTTGCAATTTCTGTGTTTCATCTTCAATAAGAAGGTCAGGGAGATACAGTTTACCTATAGTGAAGCATTGGAATCTATAACTAGTGTCACAGGAATGGTTCAAAACATACACAGTAAGAAGAGTCAGTTTTCTTGTACTACGTCCGCATTGTGCTGTTCTATTTAATTCCGATGCAATTTCTGTGTTTCATCGTCAATACGAAGGTCCAAGGGATACAGTAAACACATAGTGAAGCATCAGAATCTAAAACTGGTCTCACAGGAAATGTTCAAAGCATAGTCAGTAAGAAGAGTCAGTCTTCCTGTACTTAAGTCGGCATTGTGCCTTTTGTATTTAATTTTTGATGCAATTTCGGTGTTTCATCGTCAATAAGAAGGTCCAAGGGATACAGTAAATCTGAAGTGATGCATCGGAACCTATAACTAGTGTCACAGGAATGGTTCAAAACATAGACAGTAAGAAGAGTCTCTTTCCTTGCACTTAAGTCGGCATTGTGCCTTTTGTATTTAATTCCGATGCAATATCTTTCTTTCATCGTCAATAAGGAGGTCAGAGGGATACAGCAAACCTGAAGTGAACTATCGGAATCTATAACTAGTGTCACAGGAATGGTTCAAAACATAGACAGTAAGAAGAGTCAGTTTTCTTGTACTTAAGTCGGCATTGTGCATTTTGTGTTTAATTCCGATGCCATTTCTGTGTTTCATCGTCAATAAGAAGGTCAGAGCGATACAGTAAACCTGAAGTGAAGCATCGGAATCCATAACTAGTGTCACAGGAATGGTTCAAAACACAGACAGTCAAAAGAGTCAGTTTTCTTGTACTTAAGTCGGCATTGTGCCTTTTCTATTTAATTCCGATGCAATTTCTGTGTTTCGTCGTCAATAAGAAGTTCCAAGGGATACAGTAAACCTGAAGTGAAGCATTGGAATCAAAAACCGGGCTCACAGGAAAGTTTCAAAACATCGACAGTAAGAAGAGCCGGTCTTCTTGTACTTGAGTCGGCATTGTGCCTTTTGTATTTAATTCCGATGCAATTTCTGTGTTTCATCGTCAATAAGAAGGTCAGAGAGATACAGTATACCTGAAGTGAAGCATAGGAATCCATAACTAGTGTCACAGGAATGGTTCAAGAAATACAAAGTAAGAAGAGTCAGTTTTCTTGTACTTAAGTCCGCATTGTGCCTTTTCTATTTAATTCCGATGCAATTTCTGTGTTTCATCGTCAATAAGAAGGTCCAAGAGATACAGTAAACTTATAGTGAAGCATCGGGATCTAAAACTGGTCTCACAGGAAATGTTGAAATCATAGACAGTAAGAAGAGTCAGTTTTCTTGTACTTAAGTCGGCGTTGTGCCTTTTGTATTTAATTCCAATGCAATTTCTTGCTTTCATCATCAATAAGAAGGTCCAAGGGATACAGTAAACCTGAAGTGGAGCATCGGAATCTGAAACTGGTCTCACAGGAAAGGTTCAAAACTTAGACAGTAAGAAGAGTTAGTTTTCTTGTACTTAAGTCAGCATTGTGCCTTTTCTATTTAATTCTGATTCAATTTCTCTGTTTCATCGTCAATAAGAAGGACGGAGGTATACAGAAAACCTAAGTGAAGCATCGGAACCTATAACTAGTGTCACAGGAATGGTTCAAATCATAGACAGTAAGAAGAGTCAGTTTTCTTGTACTTAAGTCGGCATAGTGCCTTTTGTACTTAATTCCGATGGAATTTCGGTGTTTCGTCGTCAATTATAAGGTCAGAAGGATACAGTGATCCTGTAGTGAAGCATCGGACCCTATAACTAGTGTCACAGTAAAGGCTCAAAACATAGACAGTAATAAGAGTCAGTCTTCTTGTACTTAAGTTGGCATTGTGCCTTTTGTATTTAATTCCGATGCAATTTTTGTGTTTCATCGTCAATAAGAAGGTCAGAGGGATACAGCAAACCTGAAGTGAAGCATCGGAATCTATAACTAGTGTCACAGGAATGGTTCAAAACATAGACAGTAAGAAGAGCCAGTCTTCTTGTAATTGAGTCGGCATTGTGCCTATGCATTTAATTCCGATGCAATTTATGTGTTTCATCGTCAATAAGAAGGTCAGAAGGATACAGTAAACCTGAAGTGAAGCATCGGAATCTATAAATAGTGTCAGAGGAATGGTTCAAAGAATAGACAGTAAGAAGAGCCAGTCTTCTCGTACTTGAGTCGGCATTGTGCCTTTTGTATTTAATTCCGATGCAATTTCTGTGTTTCAACGTCAATAAGAAGGTCAGAGGGATACTGGAAACCTGAAGTGAAGCATCGGAATCTATAACTAGTGTCACGGGAATGCTTCAAAACATAGACAGTAAGAAGAGTCAGTTTTATTGTACTTAAGTCGGCATTGTGCCTTTTCTATTTAATTCTGATCCAATTTCTCTGTTTCATCGTCAATAAGAAGGTCAAAGGGATACAGTAAACCTGAAGTGAAGCATCGGAATCTATAACTAGTGTCACAGGAATGGATCAAAACATAGACAGTAAAAAGAGTCAGTTTTCGTGTACTTAAGTCGGCATTGTGCCTTTTGTATTTAATTCTATGCAATTTCTGTGTTTCATCGTCAATAAGAAGTTCAGAGGGATACAGTAAACCTGAAGTGAAGCATCGGTATGTGTGACTAGTGTCACAGGAATGGTTCAAAACATAGACAGTAAGAAGAGTCAGTTTTCTTGTACTGAAGTCGGCATTGCGCCTTTTGTATTTAATTCCGATGGAATTTCAGTGTTTCATCGTCAATTATAAGGTCAGAGGGATACAGTGGAAATGAAGTGAAACATCGGAACCTATAACTAGTGTCACCGGAATGGTTAAAACATAGACAGTAATAAGAGTCAGTCTTCTTGTACTTAAGTCGGCATTCTGCCTTTTGTGTTTAATTTCGATGCAATTTCTGTGTATCATCTTCAAAAATAAGGTCCAAGGAAAACAGTAAACCTGAAGTGAAGCATCGGAATCAGAAACTGGTCTCACAGGAAAGGTTCAAAATCATACACAGTAAGAAGAGTTAGTTTTCTTGTACTTAAGCCAGCATTGTGCCTTTTCTAATTACTTCTGATTCAATTTCTGTGTTTAATCGTCAATAAGAAGGTCAGAGGTATACAGTAAACCTGAAGTGAAGCATCGGAATCTATAACTAGTGTCACAGGAATGGTTCAAAACATAGACAGTAAAAAGAGTCAGTTTTCGTGTACTTAAGTCGGCATTGTGCCTTTTGTATTTAATTCCGATGCAAATTCTGTGTTTCATCGTCAATAAGAAGGGCAGAGGCATACAATAAACCTGAAGTGAAGCATCGGAATCTATAACTAGTGTCACAGGAATGGTTCAAATCATAGACAGTAAAAAGAGTCAGTTTTCGTGTACTTAAGTCGGCATTGTGCCTTTTGTATTTAATTCTATGCAATTTCTGTGTTTCATCGTCAATAAGAAGTTCAGAGGGATACAGTAAACCTGAAGTGAAGCATCGGTATGTGTAACTAGTGTCACAGGAATGGTTCAAAACATAGACAGTAAGAAGAGTCAGTTTTCTTGTACTGAAGTCGGCATTGTGCCTTTTCTATTTAATTCCGATGCAATTTCTGTGTTTCGTCGTCAATACGAAGATCCAAGGGATACAGTAAACCTGAAGTGAAGCATTGGAATCTATAACTAGGGTCACAGGAATGGTTCAAAACATAGACAGTAAGAAGAGCCAGTTTTCTTGTACTTAAGTCGGCATTGCGCCTCTTGTCGTTAATTCCGATGGAATATCAGTGTTTCATCGTCAATTATAAGGTCAGAGGGATACAGTGAACGTGAAGTGAAGTATCGGAATTCATAACTAGTGTCGCAGGAATGGCTCAAAACATAGACCGTAAGAAGAGTCAGTTTTCTTGTACTTAAGTCGGCATTGTGCCTTTTGTATTTAATTCCAATGCAATCTCAGTGTTTCGTCGTCAATAAGAAGGTCAGAGGGAAACAGTAATCCTGAAGTGAAGCATCGGAATCTTTAACTAGTGTCACAGGAATGGTTCAAAACATAGACAGTAAGAAGCGTTAGTTTTCTTGTACTTAAGTCGGCATTGTGCCTTTTGTATTTAATTCCGATGAAAATTCTGTGTTTCATCGTCAATAAGAAGGTCAGAGGCATAAAGTAAACCTGAAGTGAAGCATCGGAATCTATAACTAGGGTCACAGGAATGGTTCAAAACATAGACAGTAAGAAGAGTCAGTTTTCTTGTACTTAAGTCGCGCATTATGCCTTTTGTATTTAATTCCGATGGAATTTCAGTGTTTCATCGTCAATTATAAGGTCAGAGGGATACAGTGGAAATGAAGTGAAGCATCGGAACCTATAACTAGTGTCACCGGAATGGTTAAAACATAGACAGTAATAAGAGTCAGTCTTCTTGTACTTAAGTCGGCATTCTGCCTTTTGTGTTTAATTTCGATGCAATTTCTGTGTATCATCTTCAAAAATAAGGTCCAAGGAAAACAGTAAACCTGAAGTGAAGCATCGGAATCAGAAACTGGTCTCACAGGAAAGGTTCAAAATCATAGACAGTAAGAAGAGTTAGTTTTCTTGTACTTAAGCCAGCATTGTGCCTTTTCTAATTACTTCTGATTCAATTTCTGTGTTTAATCGTCAATAAGAAGGTCAGAGGTATACAGTAAACCTGAAGTGAAGCATCGGAATCTATAACTAGTGTCACAGGAATGGTTCAAAACATAGACAGTAAAAAGAGTCAGTTTTCGTGTACTTAAGTCGGCATTGTGCCTTTTGTATTTAATTCCGATGCAAATTCTGTGTTTCATCGTCAATAAGAAGGGCAGAGGCATACAATAAACCTGAAGTGAAGCATCGGAATCTATAACTAGTGTCACAGGAATGGTTCAAAACATAGACAGTAAAAAGAGTCAGTTTTCGTGTACTTAAGTCGGCATTGTGCCTTTTGTATTTAATTCTATGCAATTTCTGTGTTTCATCGTCAATAAGAAGTTCAGAGGGATACAGTAAACCTGAAGTGAAGCATCGGTATGTGTAACTAGTGTCACAGGAATGGTTCAAAACATAGACAGTAAGAAGAGTCAGTTTTCTTGTACTGAAGTCGGCATTGTGCCTTTTCTATTTAATTCCGATGCAATTTCTGTGCTTCGTCGTCAATACGAAGATCCAAGGGATACAGTAAACCTGAAGTGAAGCATTGGAATCTATAACTAGGGTCACAGGAATGGTTCAAAACATAGACAGTAAGAAGAGTCATTTTTCTTGTACTTAAGTCGGCATTGCGCCTCTTGTCGTTAATTCCGATGGAATATCAGTGTTTCATCGTCAATTATAAGGTCAGAGGGATACAGTGAACGTGAAGTGAAGCATCGGAATTCATAACTAGTGTCGCAGGAATGGCTCAAAACATAGACAGTAAGAAGAGTCAGTTTTCTTGTACTTAAGTCGGCATTGTGCTTTTTGTATTTAATTCCAATGCAATCTCAGTGTTTCGTCGTCAATAAGAAGGTCAGAGGGAAACAGTAATCCTGAAGTGAAGCATCGGAATCTTTAACTAGTGTCACAGGAATGGTTCAAAACATAGACAGTAAGAAGCGTTAGATTTCTTGTACTTAAGTCGGCATTGTGCCTATTGTATTTAATTCCGATGAAAATTCTGTGTTTCATCGTCAATAAGAAGGTCAGAGGCATACAGTAAACCTGAAGTGAAGCATCGGAATCTATAACTAGGGTCACAGGAATGGTTCAAAACATAGACAGTAAGAAGAGTCTGTTTTCTTCTACTTAAGTCGGCATTGCGCCTTTTGTATTTAATTCCGATGCAATTTCTGTGTTTCATCGTCAATAAGAAGGTCAGAGGGATTCAGTGAACCTGAAGTGCAGCATCGGAATCTATAACTAGTGTCACAGGAATGGTTCAAAACATAGAAGGTAAAAAGAGCCATTTTTCTTGTACCTAAGCCGGCATTGTGCCTCTTGTATTTAATTCCGATGCAATTTCTGTGTTTCATCGTCAATAGAAGGTCAGAGGGATACAGTAAACCTGAGGTGAAGCATCGGAATCTATAACTAGTGTCACAAGAATGGTTCAAAACATAGACAGTAAGAAGAGTCAGTTTTCTTGTACTTAAGTCGGCATTGTGCCTTTTTTGTATTTAATTCCAATGCAATTTCTGTGTTTCATCGCCACTAAACAAGGTCAGAGGGATACAGTAAACCTGAAGTGAAGCATCGGAATCTATAACTAGTGTCACATGAATGGTTCAAAACAAAGACAGTAAGAAGAGACAGTTTTCTTGTACTTAAGTCTGCATTGTGCCTTTTGTATTTAATTCCGATGGAATTTCAGTGTTTCATCGTCAATTATAAGGTCAGAGGGATACAGTGGAAATGAAGTGAAACATCGGAACCTATAACTAGTGTCACCGGAATGGTTAAAACATAGACAGTAATAAGAGTCAGTCTTCTTGTACTTAAGTCGGCATTCTGCCTTTTGTGTTTAATTTCGATGCAATTTCTGTGTATCATCTTCAAAAATAAGGTCCAAGGAAAACAGTAAAACCTGAAGTGAAGCATCGGAATCAGAAACTGGTCTCACAGGAAAGGTTCAAAATCATACACAGTAAGAAGAGTTAGTTTTCTTGTACTTAAGCCAGCATTGTGCCTTTTCTAATTACTTCTGATTCAATTTCTGTGTTTAATCGTCAATAAGAAGGTCAGAGGTCTATACAGTAAACCTGAAGTGAAGCATCGGAATCTATAACTAGTGTCACAGGAATGGTTCAAAAACATAGACAGTAAAAAGAGTCAGTTTTCGTGTACTTAAGTCGGCATTGTGCCTTTTGTATTTAATTCCGATGCAAATTCTGTGTTTCATCGTCAATAAGAAGTTCAGAGGGATACAGTAAACCTGAAGTGAAGCATCGGTATGTGTAACTAGTGTCACAGGAATGGTTCAAAACATAGACAGTAAGAAGAGTCAGTTTTCTTGTACTGAAGTCGGCATTGTGCCTTTTCTATTTAATTCCGATGCAATTTCTGTGTTTCGTCGTCAATACGAAGATCCAAGGGATACAGTAAACCTGAAGTGAAGCATTGGAATCTATAACTAGGGTCACAGGAATGGTTCAAAACATAGACAGTAAGAAGAGCCAGTTTTCTTGTACTTAAGTCGGCATTGCGCCTCTTGTCGTTAATTCCGATGGAATATCAGTGTTTCATCGTCAATTATAAGGTCAGAGGGATACAGTGAACGTGAAGTGAAGTATCGGAATTCATAACTAGTGTCGCAGGAATGGCTCAAAGCATAGACCGTAAGAAGAGTCAGTTTTCTTGTACTTAAGTCGGCATTGTGCCTTTTGTATTTAATTCCAATGCAATCTCAGTGTTTCGTCGTCAATAAGAAGGTCAGAGGGAAACAGTAATCCTGAAGTGAAGCATCGGAATCTTTAACTAGTGTCACAGGAATGGTTCAAAACATAGACAGTAAGAAGCGTTAGTTTCTTGTACTTAAGTCGGCATTGTGCCTTTTGTATTTAATTCCGATGAAAATTCTGTGTTTCATCGTCAATAAGAAGGTCAGAGGCATACAGTAAACCTGAAGTGTAAGCATCGGAATCTATAACTAGGGTCACAGGAATGGTTCAAAACATAGACAGTAAGAAGAGTCAGTTTTCTTGTACTTAAGTCGCGCATTATGCCTTTTGTATTTAATTCCGATGGAATTTCAGTGTTTCATCGTCAATTATAAGGTCAGAGGGATACAGTGGAAATGAAGTGAAGCATCGGAACCTATAACTAGTGTCACCGGAATGGTTAAAACATAGACAGTAATAAGAGTCAGTCTTCTTGTACTTAAGTCGGCATTCTGCCTTTTGTGTTTAATTTCGATGCAATTTCTGTGTATCATCTTCAAAAATAAGGTCCAAGGAAAACAGTAAACCTGAAGTGAAGCATCGAATCAGAAACTGGTCTCACAGGAAAGGTTCAAAATCATAGACAGTAAGAAGAGTTAGTTTTCTTGTACTTAAGCCAGCATTGTGCCTTTTCTAATTACTTCTGATTCAATTTCTGTGTTTAATGGTCAATAAGAAGGTCAGAGGTATACAGTAAACCTGAAGTGAAGCATCGGAATCTATAACTAGTGTCACAGGAATGGTTCAAAACATAGACAGTAAAAAGAGTCAGTTTTCGTGTACTTAAGTCGGCATTGTGCCTTTTGTATTTAATTCCGATGCAAATTCTGTGTTTCATCGTCAATAAGAAGGGCAGAGGCATACAATAAACCTGAAGTGAAGCATCGGAATCTATAACTAGTGTCACAGGAATGGTTCAAAACATAGACAGTAAAAAGAGTCAGTTTTCGTGTACTTAAGTCGGCATTGTGCCTTTTGTATTTAATTCTATGCAATTTCTGTGTTTCATCGTCAATAAGAAGTTCAGAGGGATACAGTAAACCTGAAGTGAAGCATCGGTATGTGTAACTAGTGTCACAGGAATGGTTCAAAGCATAGACAGTAAGAAGAGTCAGTTTTTCTTGTACTGAAGTCGGCATTGTGCCTTTTCTATTTAATTCCGATGCAATTTCTGTGCTTCGTCGTCAATACGAAGATCCAAGGGATACAGTAAACCTGAAGTGAAGCATTGGAATCTATAACTAGGGTCACAGGAATGGTTCAAAACATAGACAGTAAGAAGAGTCAGTTTTCTTGTACTTAAGTCGGCATTGCGCCTCTTGTCGTTAATTCCGATGGAATATCAGTGTTTCATCGTCAATTATAAGGTCAGAGGGATACAGTGAACGTGAAGTGAAGCATCGGAATTCATAACTAGTGTCGCAGGAATGGCTCAAAACATAGACAGTAAGAAGAGTCAGTTTTCTTGTACTTAAGTCGGCATTGTGCTTTTTGTATTTAATTCCAATGCAATCTCAGTGTTTCGTCGTCAATACGAAGGTCAGAGGGAAACAGTAATCCTGAAGTGAAGCATCGGAATCTTTAACTAGTGTCACAGGAATGGTTCAAAAACATAGACAGTAAGAAAGCGTTAGTTTTCTTGTACTTAAGTCGGCATTGTGCCTATTGTATTTAATTCCGATGAAAATTCTGTGTTTCATCGTCAATAAGAAGGTCAGAGGCATACAGTAAACCTGAAGTGAAGCATCGGAATCTATAACTAGGGTCACAGGAATGGTTCAAACCATAGACAGTAAGAAGAGTCTGTTTTCTTCTACTTAAGTCGGCATTGCGCCTTTTGTATTTAATTCCGATGCAATTTCTGTGTTTCATCGTCAATAAGAAGGTCAGAGGGATTCAGTGAACCTGAAGTGCAGCATCGGAATCTATAACTAGTGTCACAGGAATGGTTCAAAACATAGAAGGTAAAAAGAGCCATTTTTCTTGTACCTAAGCCGGCATTGTGCCTCTTGTATTTACTTCCGATGCAATTTCTGTGTTTCATGGTCAATAGAAGGTCAGAGGGATACAGTAAACCTGAGGTGAAGCATCGGAATCTATAACTAGTGTCACAAGAATGGTTCAAAACATAGACAGTAAGAAGAGTCAGTTTTCTTGTACTTAAGTCGGCATTGTGCCTTTTGTATTTAATTCCAATGCAATTTCTGTGTTTCATCGCCACTAACAAGGTCAGAGGGATACAGTAAACCTGAAGTGAAGCATCGAAATCTATAACTAGTGTCACATGAATGGTTCAAAACAAAGACAGTAAGAAGAGACAGTTTTCTTGTACTTAAGTCTGCATTTTGCCTTTTGTATTTAATTCCGATGGAATTTCAGTGTTTCATCGTCAATTATAAGGTCAGAGGGATACAGTGGAAATGAAGTGAAACATCGGAACCTATAACTAGTGTCACCGGAAGGGTTAAAACATAGACAGTAATAAGAGTCAGTCTTCTTGTACTTAAGTCGGCATTCTGCCTTTTGTGTTTAATTTCGATGCAATTTCTGTGTATCATCTTCAAAAATAAGGTCCAAGGAAAAACAGTAAACCTGAAGTGACGCATCGGAATCAGAAACTGGTCTCACAGGAAAGGTTCAAAATCATAGACAGTAAGAAGAGTTAGTTTTCTTGTACTTAAGCCAGCATTGTGCCTTTTCTAATTACTTCTGATTCAATTTCTGTGTTTAATCGTCAATAAGAAGGTCAGAGGTATACAGTAAACCTGAAGTGAAGCATCGGAATCTATAACTAGTGTCACAGGAATTGTTCAAGAACATAGACAGTAAAAAAGAGTCAGTTTTCGTGTACTTAAGTCGGCATTGTGCCTATTTGTATTTAATTCCGATGCAAATTCTGTGTTTCATCGTCAATAAGAAGGGCAGAGGCATACAATAAACCTGAAGTGAAGCATCGGAATCTATAACTAGTGTCACAGGAATGGTTCAAAACATAGACAGTAAAAAGAGTCAGTTTTCGTGTACTTAAGTCGGCATTGTGCCTTTTGTATTTAATTCTATGCAATTTCTGTGTTTCATCGTCAATAAGAAGTTCAGAGGGATACAGTAAACCTGAAGTGAAGCAGTCGGTATGTGTAACTAGTGTCACAGGAATGGTTCAAAGCATAGACAGTAAGAAGAGTCAGTTTTCTTGTACTGAAGTCGGCATTGTGCCTTTTCTATTTAATTCCGATGCAATTTCTGTGCTTCGTCGTCAATACGAAGATCCAAGGGATACAGTAAACCTGAAGTGAAGCATTGGAATCTATAACTAGGGTCACAGGAATGGTTCAAAACATAGACAGTAAGAAGAGTCAGTTTTCTTGTACTTAAGTCGGCATTGCGCCTCTTGTCGTTAATTCCGATGGAATATCAGTGTTTCATCGTCAATTATAAGGTCAGAGGGATACAGTGAACGTGAAGTGAAGCATCGGAATTCATAACTAGTGTCGCAGGAATGGCTCAAAACATAGACAGTAAGAAGAGTCAGTTTTCTTGTACTTAAGTCGGCATTGTGCTTTTTGTATTTAATTCCAATGCAAATCTCAGTGTTTCGTCGTCAATAAGAAGGTCAGAGGGAAACAGTAATCCTGAAGTGAAGCATCGGAATCTTTAACTAGTGTCACAGGAATGGTTCAAAACATAGACAGTAAGAAGCGTTAGTTTTCTTGTACTTAAGTCGGCATTGTGCCTATTGTATTTAATTCCGATGAAAATTCTGTGTTTCATCGTCAATAAGAAGGTCAGAGGCATACAGTAAACCTGAAGTGAAGCATCGAATCTATAACTAGGGTCACAGGAATGGTTCAAAACATAGACAGTAAGAAGAGTCTGTTTTCTTCTACTTAAGTCGGCATTGCGCCTTTTGTATTTAATTCCGATGCAATTTCTGTGTTTCATCGTCAATAAGAAGGTCAGAGGGATTCAGTGAACCTGAAGTGCAGCATCGGAATCTATAACTAGTGTCACAGGAATGGTTCAAAACATAGAAGGTAAAAAGAGCCATTTTTCTTGTACCTAAGCCGGCATTGTGCCTCTTGTATTTAATTCCGATGCAATTTCTGTGTTTCATGGTCAATAGAAGGTCAGAGGGATACAGTAAACCTGAGGTGAAGCATCGGAATCTATAACTAGTGTCACAAGAATGGTTCAAAACATAGACAGTAAGAAGAGTCAGTTTTCTTGTACTTAAGTCGGCATTGTGCCTTTTGTATTTAATTCCAATGCAATTTCTGTGTTTCATCGCCACTAACAAGGTCAGAGGGATACAGTAAACCTGAAGTGAAGCATCGAAATCTATAACTAGTGTCACATGAATGGTTCAAAACAAAGACAGTAAGAAGAGACAGTTTTCTTGTACTTAAGTCTGCATTTTGGCCTTTTGTATTTAATTCCGATGGAATTTCAGTGTTTCATCGTCAATTATAAGGTCAGAGGGATACAGTGGAAATGAAGTGAAACATCGGAACCTATAACTAGTGTCACCGGAAGGGTTAAAACATAGACAGTAATAAGAGTCAGTCTTCTTGTACTTAAGTCGGCATTCTGCCTTTTGTGTTTAATTTCGATGCAATTTCTGTGTATCATCTTCAAAAATAAGGTCCAAGGAAAACAGTAAACCTGAAGTGACGCATCGGAATCAGAAACTGGTCTCACAGGAAAGGTTCAAAATCATACACAGTAAGAAGAGTTAGTTTTCTTGTACTTAAGCCAGCATTGTGCCTTTTCTAATTACTTCTGATTCAATTTCTGTGTTTAATCGTCAATAAGAAGGTCAGAGGTATACAGTAAACCTGAAGTGAAGCATCGGAATCTATAACTAGTGTCACAGGAATGGCTCAAAACATAGACAGTAAAAAGAGTCAGTTTTCGTGTACTTAAGTCGGCATTGTGCCTTTTGTATTTAATTCCGATGCAAATTCTGTGTTTCATCGTCAATAAGAAGGGCAGAGGCATACAATAAACCTGAAGTGAAGCATCGGAATCTATAACTAGTGTCACAGGAATGGTTCAAAACATAGACAGTAAAAAGAGTCAGTTTTCGTGTACTTAAGTCGGCATTGTGCCTTTTGTACTTAATTCTATGCAATTTCTGTGTTTCATCGTCAATAAGAAGTTCAGAGGGATACAGTAAACCTGAAGTGAAGCATCGGTATGTGTAACTAGTGTCACAGGAATGGTTCAAAACATAGACAGTAAGAAGAGTCAGTTTTCTTGTACTGAAGTCGGCATTGTGCCTTTTCTATTTAATTCCGATGCAATTTCTGTGTTTCGTCGTCAATACGAAGATCCAAGGGATACAGTAAACCTGAAGTGAAGCATTGGAATCTATAACTAGGGTCACAGGAATGGTTCAAAACATAGACAGTAAGAAGAGCCAGTTTTCTTGTACTTAAGTCGGCATTGCGCCTCTTGTCGTTAATTCCGATGGAATATCAGTGTTTCATCGTCAATTATAAGGTCAGAGGGATACAGTGAACGTGAAGTGAAGTATCGGAATTCATAACTAGTGTCGCAGGAATGGCTCAAAACATAGACCGTAAGAAGAGTCAGTTTTCTTGTACTTAAGTCGGCATTGTGCCTTTTGTATTTAATTCCAATGCAATCTCAGTGTTTCGTCGTCAATAAGAAGGTCAGAGGGAAACAGTAACCCTGAAGTGAAGCATCGGAATCTTTAACTAGTGTCACAGGAATGGTTCAAAACATAGACAGTAAGAAGCGTTAGTTTTCTTGTACTTAAGTCGGCATTGTGCCTTTTGTATTTAATTCCGATGAAAATTCTGTGTTTCATCGTCAATAAGAAGGTCAGAGGCATACAGTAAACCTGAAGTGAAGCATCGGAATCTATAACTAGGGTCACAGGAATGGTTCAAAACATAGACAGTAAGAAGAGTCAGTTTTCTTGTACTTAAGTCGCGCATTATGCCTTTTGTATTTAATTCCGATGGAATTTCAGTGTTTCATCGTCAATTATAAGGTCAGAGGGATACAGTGGAAATGAAGTGAAGCATCGGAACCTATAACTAGTGTCACCGGAATGGTTAAAACATAGACAGTAATAAGAGTCAGTCTTCTTGTACTTAAGTCTTCATTCTGCCTTTTGTGTTTAATTTCGATGCAATTTCTGTGTATCATCTTCAAAAATAAGGTCCAAGGAAAACAGTAAACCTGAAGTGAAGCATCGGAATTAAAACTGGTCTCACAGGAAAGGTTCAAAATCATACACAGTAAGAAGAGTTAGTTTTCTTGTACTTAAGCCAGCATTGTGCCTTTTCTAAATACTTCTGATTCAATTTCTGTGTTTAATCGTCAATAAGAAGGTCAGAGGTATACAGTAAACCTGAAGTGAAGCATCGGAATCTATAACTAGTGTCACAGGAATGGTTCAAAACATAGACAGTAAAAAGAGGCAGTTTTCGTGTACTAAGTCGGCATTGTGCCTTTTGTATTTAATTCTATGCAATTTCTGTGTTTCATCGTCAATAAGAAGTTCAGAGGGATACAGTAAACCTGAAGTGAAGCATCGGTATGTGTAACTAGTGTCACAGGAATGGTTCAAAACATAGACAGTAAGAAGAGTCAGTTTTCTTGTACTGAAGTCGGCATTGTGCCTTTTCTATTTAATTCCGATGCAATTTCTGTGCTTCGTCGTCAATACGAAGATCCAAGGGATACAGTAAACCTGAAGTGAAGCATTGGAATCTATAACTAGGGTCACAGGAATGGTTCAAAACATAGACAGTAAGAAGAGTCAGTTTTCTTGTACTTAAGTCGGCATTGCGCCTCTTGTCGTTAATTCCGATGGAATATCAGTGTTTCATCGTCAATTATAAGGTCAGAGGGATACAGTGAACGTGAAGTGAAGCATCGGAATTCATAACTAGTGTTGCAGGAATGGCTCAAAACATAGACAGTAAGAAGAGTCAGTTTTCTTCTACTCAGGTCGGCATTGCGCCTTTTGTATTTAATTCCGATGCAATTTCTGTGTTTCATCGTCAATAAGAAGGTCAGAGGGATTCAGTGAACCTGAAGTGCAGCATCGGAATCTATAACTAGTGTCACAGGAATGGTTCAAAACATAGAAGGTAAAAAGAGTCATTTTTCTTGTACCTAAGCCGGCATTGTGCCTCTTGTTTTTAATTCCGATGCAATTTCTGTGTTTCATCGTCAATAGAAGATCAGAGGGATACAGTAAACCTGAGGTGAAGCATCGGAATCTATAACTAGTGTCACAAGAATGGTTCAAAACATAGACAGTAAGAAGAGTCAGTTTTCTTGTACTTAAGTCGGCATTGTGCCTTTTGTATTTAATTCCAATGCAATTTCTGTGTTTCATCGCCACTAACAAGGTCAGAGGGATACAGTAAACCTGAAGTGAAACATCGGAATCTATAACTAGTGTCACATGAATGGTTCAAAACAAAGACAGTAAGAAGAGACAGTTTTCTTGTACTTAAGTCTGCATTTTGCCTTTTGTATTTAATTCTATGCAATTTCTGTGTTTCATCGTCAATAAGAAGTTCAGAGGGATACAGTAAATCTGAAGTGAAGTATCGGTATGTGTAACTAGTGTCACAGGAATGGTTCAAAACATAGACAGTAAGAAGAGTCAGTTTTCTTGTACTGAAGTCGCCATTGTGCCTTTTCTATTTAATTCCGATGCAATTTCTGTGTTTCGTCGTCAATACGAAGATCCAAGGGATACAGTAAACCTGAATTGAAGCATTGGAATCTATAACTAGGGTCACAGGAATGGTTCAAAACATAGACAGTAAGAAGAGCCAGTTTTCTTGTACTTAAGTCGCATTGCGCCTCTTGTCGTTAATTCCGATGGAATATCAGTGTTTCATCGTCAATTATAAGGTCAGAGGGATACAGTGAACGTGAAGTGAAGTATCGGAATTCATAACTAGTGTCGCAGGAATGGCTCAAAACATAGACCGTAAGAAGAGTCAGTTTTCTTGTACTTAAGTCGGCATTGTGCCTTTTGTATTTAATTCCAATGCAATCTCAGTGTTTCGTCGTCAATAAGAAGGTCAGAGGGAAACAGTAATCCTGAAGTGAAGCATCGGAATCTTTAACTAGTGTCACAGGAATGGTTCAAAACATAGACAGTAAGAAGCGTTAGTTTTCTTGTACTTAAGTCGGCATTGTGCCTTTTGTATTTAATTCCGATGAAAATTCTGTGTTTCATCGTCAATAAGAAGGTCAGAGGCATACAGTAAACCTGAAGTGAAGCATCGGAATCTATAACTAGGGTCACAGGAATGGTTCACAACATAGACAGTAAGAAGAGTCAGTTTTCTTGTACTTAAGTCGCGCATTATGCCTTTTGTATTTAATTCCGATGGAATTTCAGTGTTTCATCGTCAATTATAAGGTCAGAGGGATACAGTGGAAATGAAGTGAAGCATCGGAACCTATAACTAGTGTCACCGGAATGGTTAAAACATAGACAGTAATAAGAGTCAGTCTTCTTGTACTTAAGTCGGCATTCTGCCTTTTGTGTTTAATTTCGATGCAATTTCTGTGTATCATCTTCAAAAATAAGGTCCAAGGAAAACAGTAAACCTGAAGTGAAGCATCGGAATCAGAAACTGGTCTCACAGGAAAGGTTCAAAATCATACACAGTAAGAAACGTTAGTTTTCTTGTACTTAAGCCAGCATTGTGCCTTTTCTAAATACTTCTGATTCAATTTCTGTGCTTAATCGTCAATAAGAAGGTCAGAGGTATACAGTAAACCTGAAGTGAAGCATCGGAATCTATAACTAGTGTCACAGGAATGGTTCAAAACATAGACAGTAAAAAGAGTCAGTTTTCGTGTACTTAAGTCGGCATTGTGCCTTTTGTATTTAATTCCGATGCAAATTCTGTGTTTCATCGTCAATAAGAAGGGCAGAGGCATACAATAAACCTGAAGTGAAGCATCGGAATCTATAACTAGTGTCACAGGAATGGTTCAAAACATAGACAGTAAAAAGAGTCAGTTTTCGTGTACTTAAGTCGGCATTGTGCCTTTTGTATTTAATTCTATGCAATTTCTGTGTTTCATCGTCAATAAGAAGTTCAGAGGGATACAGTAAACCTGAAGTGAAGCATCGGTATGTGTAACTAGTGTCACAGGAATGGTTCAAAGCATAGACAGTAAGAAGAGTCAGTTTTCTTGTACTGAAGTCGGCATTGTGCCTTTTCTATTTAATTCCGATGCAATTTCTGTGCTTCGTCGTCAATACGAAGATCCAAGGGATACAGTAAACCTGAAGTGAAGCATTGGAATCTATAACTAGGGTCACAGGAATGGTTCAAAACATAGACAGTAAGAAGAGTCAGTTTTCTTGTACTTAAGTCGGCATTGCGCCTCTTGTCGTTAATTCCGATGGAATATCAGTGTTTCATCGTCAATTATAAGGTCAGAGGGATACAGTGAACGTGAAGTGAAGCATCGGAATTCATAACTAGTGTCGCAGGAATGGCTCAAAACATAGACAGTAAGAAGAGTCAGTTTTCTTGTACTTAAGTCGGCATTGTGCCTTTTGTATTTAATTCCAATGCAATCTCAGTGTTTCGTCGTCAATAAGAAGGTCAGAGGGAAACAGTAATCCTGAAGTGAAGCATCGGAATCTTTAACTAGTGTCACAGGAATGGTTCAAAACATAGACAGTAAGAAGCGTTAGTTTTCTTGTACTTAAGTCGGCATTGTGCCTATTGTATTTAATTCCGATGAAAATTCTGTGTTTCATCGTCAATAAGAAGGTCAGAGGCATACAGTAAACCTGAAGTGAAGCATCGGAATCTATAACTAGGGTCACAGGAATGGTTCAAAACATAGACAGTAAGAAGAGTCAGTTTTCTTCTACTCAAGTCGGCATTGCGCCTTTTGTATTTAATTCCGATGCAATTTCTGTGTTTCATCGTCAATAAGAAGGTCAGAGGGATTCAGTGAACCTGAAATGCAGCATCGGAATCTATAACTAGTGTCACAGGAATGGTTCAAAACATAGAAGGTAAAAAGAGTCATTTTTCTTGTACCTAAGCCGGCATTGTGCCTCTTGTTTTTAATTCCGATGCAATTTCTGTGTTTCATCGTCAATAGAAGGTCAGAGGGATACAGTAAACCGGAGGTGAAGCATCGGAATCTATAACTAGTGTCACAAGAATGGTTCAAAGCATAGACAGTAAGAAGAGTCAGTTTTCTTGTACTTAAGTCGGCATTGTGCCTTTTGTATTTAATTCCAATGCAATTTCTGTGTTTCATCGCCACTAACAAGGTCAGAGGGATACAGTAAACCTGAAGTGAAGCATCGGAATCTATAACTAGTGTCACATGAATGGTTCAAAACAAAGACAGTAAGAAGAGACAGTTTTCTTGTACTTAAGTCTGCATTTTGCCTTTTGTATTTAATTCTATGCAATTTCTGTGTTTCATCGTCAATAAGAAGTTCAGAGGGATACAGTAAATCTGAAGTGAAGTATCGGTATGTGTAACTAGTGTCACAGGAATGGTTCAAAACATAGACAGTAAGAAGAGTCAGTTTTCTTGTACTGAAGTCGCCATTGTGCCTTTTCTATTTAATTCCGATGCAATTTCTGTGTTTCGTCGTCAATACGAATATCCAAGGGATACAGTAAACCTGAAGTGAAGCATTGGAATCTATAACTAGGGTCACAGGAATGGTTCAAAACATAGACAGTAAGAAGAGTCAGTTTTCTTGTACTTAAGTCGGCATTGCGCCTCTTGTCGTTAATTCCGATGGAATATCAGTGTTTCATCGTCAATTATATGGTCAGAGGGATACAGTGAACGTGAAGTGAAGCATCGGAATTCATAACTAGTGTCACAGGAATGGTTCAAAACATAGACAGTAGGAAGAGTCAGTTTTCTTGTACTTAAGTCGGCATTGTGCCTTTTGTATTTAATTCCAATGCAATCTCAGTGTTTCGTCGTCAATAAGAAGGTCAGAGGGAAACAGTAATCCTGAAGTGAAGCATCGGAATCTTTAACTAGTGTCACAGGAGTGGTTCAAAACATAGACAGTAAGAAGCGTTAGTTTTCTTGTACTTAAGTCGGCATTGTGCCTTTTGTATTTAATTCCGATGAAAATTCTGTGTTTCATCGTCAATAAGAAGGTCAGAGGCATACAGTAAACCTGAAGTGAAGCATCGGAATCTATAACTAAGGTCACAGGAATGGTTCAAAACATAGACAGTAAGAAGAGTCAGTTTTCTTGTACTTAAGTCGCGCATTATGCCTTTTGTATTTAATTCCGATGGAATTTCAGTGTTTCATCGTCAATTATAAGGTCAGAGGGATACAGTGGAAATGAAGTGAAGCATCGGAATCTATAACTAGTGTCACCGGAATGGTTAAAACATAGACAGTACTAAGAGTAAGTCTTCTTGTACTTAAGTCGGCATTCTGCCTTTTGTGTTTAATTTCGATGCAATTTCTGTGTATCATCTTCAAAAATAAGGTCCAAGGAAAACAGTAAACCTGAAGTGAAGCATCGGAATCAGAAACTGGTCTCACAGGAAAGGTTCAAAATCATACACAGTAAGAAGAGTTAGTTTTCTTGTACTTAAGCCAGCATTGTGCCTTTTCTAATTACTTCTGATTCAATTTCTGTGTTTAATCGTCAATAAGAAGGTCAGAGGTATACAGTAAACCTGAAGTGAAGCATCGGAATCTATAACTAGTGTCACAGGAATGGTTCAAAACATAGACAGTAAAAAGAGTCAGTTTTCGTGTACTTAAGTCGGCATTGTGCCTTTTGTATTTAATTCTATGCAATTTCTGTGTTTCATCGTCAATAAGAAGTTCAGAGGGATACAGTAAACCTGAAGTGAAGCATCGGTATGTGTAACTAGTGTCACAGGAATGGTTCAAAACATAGACAGTAAGAAGAGTCAGTTTTCTTGTACTGAAGTCAGCTTTGTGCCTTTTCTATTTAATTCCGATGCAATTTCTGTGTTTCGTCGTCAATACGAAGATCCAAGGGATACAGTAAACCTGAAGTGAAGCATTGGAATCTATAAGTAGGGTCACAGGAATGGTTCAAAACATAGACAGTAAGAAGAGTCAGTTTTCTTGTACTTAAGTCGGCATTGCGCCTCTTGTCGTTAATTCCGATGGAATATCAGTGTTTCATCGTCAATTATAAGGTCAGAGGGATACAGTGAACGTGAAGTGAAGCATCGGAATTCATAACTAGTGTCGCAGGAATGGCTCAAAACATAGACAGTAAAAAGAGTCAGTTTTCTTGCACTTAAGTCGGCATTGTGCCTTTTGTATTTAATTCCAATGCAATCTCAGTGTTTCGTCGTCAATAAGAAGGTCAGAGGGAAACAGTAATCCTGAAGTGAAGCATCGGAATCTTTAACTAGTGTCACAGGAATGGTTCAAAACATAGACAGTAAGAAGCGTTAGTTTTCTTGTACTTAAGTCGGCATTGTGCCTTTTGTATTTAATTCTGATGAAAATTCTGTGTTTCATCGTCAATAAGAAGGTCAGAGGCATACAGTAAACCTGAAGTGAAGCATCGGAATCTATAACTAGGGTCACAGGAATGGTTCAAAACATAGACAGTAAGAAGAGTCAGTTTTCTTGTACTTAAGTCGCGCATTATGCCTTTTGTATTTAATTCCGATGGAATTTCAGTGTTTCATCGTCAATTATAAGGTCAGAGGGATACAGTGGAAATGAAGTGAAGCATCGGAATCTATAACTAGTGTCACCGGAATGGTTAAAACATAGACAGTAATAAGAGTCAGTCTTCTTGTACTTAAGTCGGCATTCTGCCTTTTGTATTTAATTTCGATGCAATTTCTGTGTATCATCGTCAAAAATAAGGTCCAAGGAAAACAGTAAACCTGAAGTGAAGCATCTGAATCAGAAACTGGTCTCACAGGAAAGGTTCAAAATCATACACAGTAAGAAGAGTTAGTTTTCTTGTACTTAAGCCAGCATTGTGCCTTTTCTAATTACTTCTGATTCAATTTCTGTGTTTAATCGCCAATAAGAAGGTCAGAGGTATACAGTAAACCTGAAGTGAAGCATCGGAATCTATAACTAGTGTCACAGGAATGGTTCAAAACATAGACAGTAAAAAGAGTCAGTTTTCGTGTACTTAAGTCGGCATTGTGCCTTTTGTATTTAATTCCGATGCAATTTCTGTGTTTCATCGTCAATAAGACGGTCCAAGGGATACAGTAAACCTGAAGTGAAGCATCGGAATCTGAAACTGGTCTCACAGGAAAGGATCAAAACATAGACAGTAAGAAGAGTTAGTTTTCTTGTACTTAAGTCAGCATTGTTAATTTTTCTATTTAATTCTGGTTCATTTTCTGTGTTTCATCGTCAATAAGATGGTCAGAGGTATACTGTAAACCTGAAGTGAAGCATCGGAATCTATAACTAGTGTCACAGGAATAATTCAAAACATAGACAGTAAGAAGAGTCAATTTTCTTGTACTTAAGTCGGCATTGTGCCGCTTGTCGTTAATTCCGATGGAATATCAGTGTTTCATCGTCAATTATAATGTCACAGGGATACAGTGAACGTGAAGTGAAGCATCGGAATCTATAACTAGTGTCACAGGAATGGTTCAAAGCATAGACAGTAATAAAAGTCAGTCTTCTTGTACTTAAGTCGGCATTGTGCCTTTTGTATTTAATTCCGATGCAATTTCTGTGTTTCAGCGTCAATAAGAAGGTCAGAGGAAAACAGTAAACCTGAAGTGATGCATCGGAATCTATCACTAGTGTCACAGGAATGGTCCAAAACATAGACAGTAAGAAGAGTCAGTTTTCTTGTACTTAAGTCGGCATTGTGATTTTTGTATTTAATTCCGATGCAATTTCAGTGTTTCATCGTCAATAAGAAGGTCAGAGGGATACAGTGAACCTGAAGTGAAGCATCGGAATCTATAACTAGTGGCACAGGAATGGTTCAAAACATAGACAGTAAGAACAGTCAAATTTCTTGGACTTAAGTCGGCATTGTGCCTTTTGTATTTAATTCCGATGCAATTTCTGTGTTTCATCGTCAGTAAGAAGGTCAGAGGGATACGGTAAACCTGAAGTGAAGCATCGGAATCTATAACTAGTGTCACAGGAATGGTTCAAAACATAGACAGTAAGAAGCGTCAGTTTTCTTGTACTTAAGTCGGCATTGTGCCTTTTGTATTTAATTCCGATGCAAATTCTGTGTTTCATCGTCAATAAGAAGGTCAGAGGCATACAGTAAACCTGAAGTGAAGCATCGGAATCCATAACTAGTGTCACAGGAATGGTTCAAATCATAGACAGTAAGAAGAGTCAGTTTTCTTGTACTTAAATCGCCATTGTGCCTTTTGTATTTAATTCCGATGGAATTTCAGTGTTTCATCGTCAATAAGAAGGTCGGAGGGATACAGTAAACCTGAAGTGAAGCATCGGAATCTATAACTAGTGTCACAGAAATGGTTCAAAATATAGACAGTAAGAAGCGTCAGTGTTCTTGTACTTAAGTCGGCATAGTGCCTTTTGTATTTAATTCCGATGCAAATTCTGGGTTTCACCGTCAATAAGAAGGTCAGAGGCATACAGTAGACCTGAAGTGAGCCATCGGAATCTATAACTAGTGTCACAGGAATGGTTCTAAACATAGTAAGAAGAGTCAGTTTTCTTGTACTTTATTCAGCATTGTGCCTTTTGTATTTAATTCCGATGCAATTTCTGTGTTTCATCGTCAATAAAAAGCTCAGAGGGATACAGTAAACCTGAAGTGAAGCATCGGAATCTAAAACCGGTCTCACAGGAAAGTTTCAAAACATAGGCAGTAAGAAGAGCCAGTCTTCTTGTACTTGAGTCGGCATTGTGCATTTTGTATTTAATTCCGATGCAATTTCTGTGTTTCATCGTCAATAAGAAGGTCAGAGGGATGCAGTAAACCTGAAGTGAAGCATCGGAATCCATAACTAGCGTCACAGGAATGGTTCAAAACATAGACCGTAAGAAGAGTCAGTTTTCTTGTACTTAAGTCAGCATTGAGCTTTTGTATTTAATTCCGATGCAATTTCTGTGTTTCATCGTCAATAAATAGGTCAGAGGAATACAGTAAACCTGAAGTGAAGCATCGGAATCTATAACTAGTGTCACAGGAATGGTTCAAAACACAGACAGAAAGAAGAGTCAGTTTTCTTGTACTTAAGTCGGCATAGTACCTTTTGCATTTAATTCCGATGGAGTTTCAGTGTTTCATCGTCAATTATAAGGTCAGAGGGATACAGTGAACCTGAAGTGAGGCATCGGAATCAATAACTAGTGTCACAGGAATGGTTCAAACATAGACAGTAAGAAGAGTCAGTTTTCTTTACTTTATTCGGCATTGTGCCTTTTGTATTTAATTCCAATACAATTTCTGTGTTTCATCGTCAATAAGAAGGTCCGAGGGATACAGTAAAACTGAAGTGAAGCATCGGAAGCTATAACTAGTGTCACAGGAATGGTTCAAAGCATAGACAGTAAGAAGAGCCAGTCTTCTTGTACTTGAGTCGGCATTGTGCCTTTTGAATTTTAATTATGATGCAATTTCTGTGTTTCATCGTCAATAAGAAGATCAGTGGGATACAGTAAACCCGAAGTGAAGCATCGGAATCTATAACTAGTGTCACAGGAATGGTTCAAAGCATAGCCAATAGGAAGGGTCGGTCTTCTTGAACTTAAGTCGGCATTGTGCCTTTTCTTTTTAATTCAGAAGCAATATCTGTGTTTCGTCGTCAATAAGAAAGTCCAAGGGATACAGTAAACCTGAAGTGAAGCATCGGAAACTATAACTAGTGTCACAGGAATAGTTTAAAACGTAGACAGTAAGAGGAGTCAGTATTCTTTTACATAAGTCGGCATTGTGCCTTTTGTATTTAATTCCGATACAATTTCTGTGTTTCATCGTCTATAAGAAGGTCCAACGGATACAGTAAACCTGAAGTGAAGCATCGGAATCTATAATTAGTGTCACAGGGATGGATCAAATCATAGTCAGTAAGAAGAGTCAGGCTCCTTGTACAAAAGTCGACATTGCGCTTTTGTATTTAATTCCGATGCAATTTCTGTGTTTCATCGTCAATAAGAAAGTCAGAGGGATACAGTAAACCTGAAGTGAAGCATCGGAATCTAAAACCGGTCTCACAGGAAAGCTTCAAAACATAGAGAGTAACAAGAGCCAGTCATCTTGTATTTGAGTCACCATTGTGCATTTTGTATTTAATTCCGATGCAATTTATGTATTTCATCGTCAATTAGAAGGTCTGAGGGATACAGTAAACCTGAAGTGAAGCATCGGAATCTATAACTAGTGTCACAGGAATGGTTCAAAACATAGACAGGAGGAAGAGTCATTCTTCTTGCACTTAAGTCGGCATTGTGCCTTTTCTATTTAATTCGGATGCAATTTCTGTGTTTCATCGTCAATACGATGGTCAGAGGGATATAGTAAACCTGAAGTGAATCATCGGAATCCATAACTAGTGTCACAGGAATGGTTCAAAACATAGACAGTAGGTAGAGTCAGTCTTCTTGTACTTATGTCGGCATTGTGCCTTTTCTATTTAATTCCGATGCAATTTCTGTGTTTCGTCGTCAATAGGAAGGTACAAGTAATACAGTAAACCTGAAGTGAAGCATCGGAATCTAAAACCGGTCTCACAGCAAAGGTTCAAAACATAGAGAGTAACAAGAGCCAGTCATCTTGTATTTGAGTCACCATTGTGCCTTTTGTATTTAATTCCGATGCAATTTATGTGTTTCATCGTCAATAAGAAGGTCAGAGGGATAAAGTAAACCTGAAGTGAGGCATCGGAATCCATAACTAGTGTCACAGGAATGGTTCATTACATAGACAGTAAGAAGAGTCAGTCTTCTTGTACTTGAGTCGGCATTGTGCCTTTTCTATTTAATTCCGATGCAATTTCTGTGTTTCATCGTCAATAAGAAGGTCAGAGGGATACAGTAAACCTGAAGTGAAACATCGGAATCTATAACTAGTGTCACAGGAATGGTTCAAAACATAGACAATAGGAAGGGTCAGTCTTCTTGAACTTAAGTCGGCATTGTGCCCTTTCAATTTAATTCCGATGCAATTTCTGTGTTTCGTCGTCAATAAGATGGTCCGAGGGATACAATAAACCTGCAGTGAAGCATCGGAATCTATAACTAGTGTCACGTGAATGGGTCAAAACATAGACACTAAGAGGAGTCAGTTTTCTTGTACTTAAGTCGGCACTGAGCCTTTTCTATTTAATTCCGACGCTATATCTGTGTTTCATCGTCAATAAGAAGGTCAGAGGGATACAGTAAACCTGAAGTGAAACATCGGAATCTATATCTAGTGTCACAGGAATGGTTCAAATCATAGACAATAGGAAGGGTCAGTCTTCTTGAACTTAAGTCGGCATTGTGCCTATTCAATTTATTTCCGATGCAATTTCTGTGTTTCGTCGTCAATAAGATGGTCCGAGGGATACAGTAAACCTGAAGTGAAGTATCGGAATCTATAACTAGTGTCACAGGAATGTTTCAAATCATAGACAGCAAGAAGAGTCAATCCTCTTGTATTTAAGTCGACATTGTGCTTTTTGTATGTAATTCCGATGCAATTTCCGTGTTTCATCGTCAATAAGAAGGTCACAGGGATACAGTAAAACTGAAGTGAGACAGCGGAATCTATAACTAGCGTCACAGGAATGATTCAAATATAGAGAGTAATACGAGTCAGTCTTCTTGTACTTAAGTAAACATTGTGCCTTTTGTATTTAATTCCGATGCAATTTCTGTGCTTCATCGTCAATAAGAAGGTCAGAGGGATACAGTAAACGTGAAGTGAAGCATCGGAATCTATAACTAGTGTCACAGGAATGGTTCAAAACATAGACAGTAAGATGAGTCAGTCTACTTGTACTTAAGTCGGCATTGTGCCATTTGTATTTAATTCCGATGCAATATCTCGGTTTCATCGTCAATAAGAAGGTCAGAGGGATACAGTAAACCTGAAGTGAAGCATCGGAATCTATAACTAGTGTCACAGGAATGGTTCAAATCATAGACAGTAAGGAGAGTCAGTTTTCTTGTACTTAAGTCGGCATTGTGCTTTTGTATATAATTCCGATGCAATTTCTGTGTTTCATCGTCAATAAGTAGGTCAGAGGGATACAGTAAACCTGAAGTGAAGCATCGGAATCTATAACCAGTGTCACGTGAATGGGTCAAAACATAGACACTAAGAGGAGTCAGTTTTCTTGTACTTAAGTCGGCATTGTGCCTTTTCTATTTAATTCCGATGCAATTTCTGTGTTTCATCGTGAATAAGAAGGTCAGAGGGAAACAGTAAACCTGATGTGAAGCAGCGGAATCTATAACTAGTGTCACAGGAATGGTTCAAAACATAGACAGTAAGAAGAGCCAGCCTTCTTCTACTTGAGTCGGCATTGTGCCTATGTATTTAATTCCGATGCAATTTCTGTGTTTCATCGTCAATAAGAAGGTCAGAGGGATACAGTAAACCTGAAGTGAAGCATCGGAATCAATGACTAGTGTAACAGGAATGGTTCAAAGCATAGACAGTCAGAAGAGCCAGTCTTCTTGTACTTGAGTCGGCATTGTGCCTTTTGTATTAAATTATGATGCAATTTCTGTGTTTCATCGTCGATAAGAAGGTCAGTGAGATACAGTAAACCCGAATTGAAGCATCGGAATCTATAACTCGTGTCACAGGAATGGTTCAAAACATAGACAGTAAGAAGAGTCAGTCTTCTTGTACTTAAGTCGGCATTGTGCCATTTCTATTTAATTCCGATGCAATTTCTGTGTTTCATCTTCAATAGGAAGGTCAGAGGTATACAGTAAACCTGAAGTGAAGCATCGGAATCTATAACTAGTGTCACAGGAGTGGTTCAAAACATAGACAGTAAGAAGAGTCAGTCTTCTTGTACTTAAGTCGGCATTGTGCCTTTTGTATTTAATTCCGATGCAATTTCTGTGTTTCATCGTCAATACGAAGGTCCAAGGGATACAGTAAACATATATTGAAGCATCGGAATCTAAAACTTGTCTCACAGGAAATGTTCAAAACATAGTCATTCAGAAGAGTCAGTCTTCTTGTACTTAAGTCGGCATTGTGCCTTTTCAATTTAATTCCGATGCAATTTCTGTGTCTCGTCGTCAATAAGATGGTTCGAGGGATACAGTAAACCTGAAGTGAAGTATCGGAATCTGATAACTAGTGTCACAGGAATGTTTCAAATCATAGACAGCAAGAAGAGTCAATCCTCTTGTACTTAAGTCGGCATTGGGCATTTTGTATGTAATTCCGATGCAATTTCTGTGATTCATCGTTAATAAGAAGGTCCAAGGGATACAGTCAACCTGAAATGAAGCATCGGAATCTATAACTCGTGTCACAGGAATGGTTCAAATCATAGACAGTAAGAAGAGTCAGTCTTCTTGTACTTAAGTCGGCATTGTGCCATTTCTATTTAATTCCGATGCAATTTCTGTGTTTCATCTTCAATAGGAAGGTCAGAGCTATACAGTAAACCTGAAGTGAAGCATCGGAATCTATAACTAGTGTCACAGGAGTGGTTCAAAACATAGTCAGTAAGAAGAGTCAGTCTTCTTGTACTTAAGTCGGCATTGTGCCTTTTCAATTTAATTCCGACGCTATATCTGTGTTTCATCGTCAATAAGAAGGTCAGAGGGTTACATTAAACCTGAAGTGAAACATCGGAATCTATATCTAGTCTCACAGGAATGGTTCAAAACGTAGACAATAGGAAGGGTCAGTCTTCTTGAACTTAAGTCGGCATTGTGCCTTTTCAATTTAATTCCGATGCAATGTCTGTGTTTCGTCGTCAATAAGATGGTCCGAGGGATACAGTAAACCTGAAGTGAAGTATCGGAATCTATAACTAGTGTCACAGGACTGTTACAAATCATAGACAGCAAGAAGAGTCAATCCTCTTGTACTTAAGTCGGCATTGGGCATTTTGTATGTAATTCCGATGCAATTCCTGTGTTTCATCGTCAATAAGAAGGTCAGAGGGATACAGTAAAACTGAAGTGAGACAGCGGAATTTGTAACTAGTGAGACAGGAATGGTTCAAAACATAGAGAGTAGGAAGAGTCAGTCTTCTTGTACTTAAGTCGGCATTCTGCCTTTTCGATTCAATTCCGATGCAATTTCTGTGTTTCGTCGTCAATAAGAAAGTCCAAGGTACAGTAAACCTGCAGTGAAGCATCGGAATCTATAACTAGTGTCACAGGAATGGATCAAAAATAGACAGTAAGATGAGTCAGTATTCTTGTACATAAGTCGGCATTGTGCCTTTTGTATTTAATTTCGATACAATTTCTGCATTTCATCGTCAATAAGAAGGTCCAAGGGATACAGTAAACCTGAAGTGAAGCATCGGAATCTATAACTAGTGTCACAGGAATGGTTAAAAGCATAGACAGTAGGAAGAGTCAGTTCTCTTGTACTTAAGTCGGCATTGCGCTTTTGTATATAATTCCGATGCAATTTCTGTGTTTCATCGTCAATAAGAAGGTCAGAGGGACACAGTAAACCTGAAGTGAAGCATCGGAATCTATAACTAGTGCCACGGGAATGCTTCAAAACATAGACAGTAAAAATAGTCAGTTTTCTGGTTCTTAAGTCGGCATTGTGCCTTTTCTATTTAATTCTGATGCAATTTCTGTGTTTCATTGTCAATAAGAAAGTCGGAGGGATACAGTAAACCTGAAGTGAAGCATCGGAATCTATAACTAGTGTCACAGGAATGGTTCAAAACATAGACAGTAAGATGAGTCAGTCTTCTTGTACTTAAGTCGGCATTGTGCCTTTTGTATTTAATTCCGATGCAGTTTCTGTGTTTCATCGTCAATACGAAGGTCCAAGGGATACAGTAAACATATAGTGAAGCATCGGAATCTAAAACTTGTCTCACAGGAAATGTTAAAACATAGTCATACAGAAGAGTCAGTCTTCTTGTACTTATTTCGGCATCGTGCCGTTTCAATTTAATTCCGATTCAATTTCTGTGTTTCGTCGTCGATAGGAAGGTCAGAGTGACACAGTAAACCTGAAGTGAAACATCGGAATCGATAACTAGTGTCACAGGAATGGTTCAAAACATAGACAATAGGAAAGGTCAGTCTTCTTGAACTTAAGTCGGCATTGTGCCTTTTCTATTTATTTCCGAAGCAATTTCTGTGTTTCGTCGTCAATAAGAAGGTCCATGGGATACAGTAAACCTGAAGTGAAGTATCGGAATATATAACTAGTGTCACAGGAATGTTTCAAAACATAGACAGCAAGAAGAGTCAGTTCTCTTGTACTTAAGTCGACATTGTGCTTTTTGTATCTAATTCCGATGCAATTTCTGTGTTTCATCGTCAATAAGAAGGTCAGAGGGATACAGTAAACCTGAAGTGAAACTGCGGAATCTAGAACTAGTGAAACAGGAATGGTTCAAAACATAGACAGTAAGAAGAGTCAGTTTTCTTGTACTTAAGTCGGCATTGTGCCTTTTGTATTTAATTCCGATGCAATATCTGTGTTTCATCGTCAATAAGAAGGTCAGAGGGATACAGTAAACCTGAAGTGAAGCATCGGAATCTATAACTAGTGTCACATTAATGGTTCAAAACGTAGACAGTAGGTAGAGTCAGTCTTCTTGTACTTATGTCGGCATTGTGCCTTTTCTATTTAATTCCGATGCAATTTCTGTGTTTCGTCGTCAATAGGAAGGTACAAGTAATACAGTAAACCCGAAGTGAAGCATCGGAATCTATAACTAGTGTCACAGGAATGGTTCAAAGCATAGCCAATAGGAAGGGTCGGTCTTCTTGAACTTAAGTCGGCATTGTGCCTTTTCTTTTTAATTCAGAAGCAATATCTGTGTTTCGTCGTCAATAAGAAAGTCCAAGGGATACAGTAAACCTGAAGTGAAGCATCGGTAACTATAACTAGTGTCACAGGAATAGTTTAAAACGTAGACAGTAAGAGGAGTCAGTATTCTTTTACATAAGTCGGCATTGTGCCTTTTGTATTTAATTCCGATACAATTTCTGTGTTTCGTCGTCTATAAGAAGGTCCAACGGATACAGTAAACCTGAAGTGAAGCATCGGAATCTATAATTAGTGTCACAGGAATGGATCAAATCATAGTCAGTAAGAAGAGTCAGGCACCTTGTACAAAAGTCGACATTGCGCTTTTGTATTTAATTCCGATGCAATTTCTGTGTTTCATCGTCAATAAGAAAGTCAGAGGGATACAGTAAACCTGAAGTGAAGCATCGGAATCTAAAACCGGTCTCACAGGAAAGCTTCAAAACATAGAGAGTAACAAGAGCCAGTCATCTTGTATTTGAGTCACCATTGTGCATTTTGTATTTAATTCCGATGCAATTTATGTATTTCATCGTCAATTAGAAGGTCTGAGGGATACAGTAAACCTGAAGTGAAGCATCGGAATCTATAACTAGTGTCACAGGAATGGTTCAAAACATAGACAGGAGGAAGAGTCATTCTTCTTGCACTTAAGTCGGCATTGTGCCTTTTCTATTTATTTCGGATGCAATTTCTGTGTTTCATCGTCAATACGATGGTCAGAGGGATATAGTAAACCTGAAGTGAATCATCGGAATCCATAACTAGTGTCACAGGAATGGTTCAAAACATAGACAGTAGGTAGAGTCAGTCTTCTTGTACTTATGTCGGCATTGTGCCTTTTCTATTTAATTCCGATGCAATTTCTGTGTTTCGTCGTCAATAGGAAGGTACAAGTAATACAGTAAACCTGAAGTGAAGCATCGGAATCTAAAACCGGTCTCACAGCAAAGGTTCAAAACATAGAGAGTAACAAGAGCCAGTCATCTTGTATTTGAGTCAGCATTGTGCCTTTTGTATTTAATTCCGATGCAATTTATGTGTTTCATTGTCAATAAGAAGGTCAGAGGGATAAAGTAAACTTGAAGTGAGGCATCGGAATCCATAACTAGTGTCACAGGAATGGTTCGTTACATAGACAGTAAGAAGAGTCAGTCTTCTTGTACTTGAGTCGGCATTGTGCCTTTTCTATTTAATTCCGATGCAATTTCTGTGTTTCATCTTCAATAGGAAGGTCAGAGGGTTACAGTAAACCTGAAGTGAAGCTTCGGAATCTATAACTAGATTCACAGGAAAGGATCAAAACATAGAGAGTAAGTAGAGTCAATCTTCTTGTACTTAAGTCGGCATTGTACCTTTTCTATTTAATTCCGATGCTATATCTGTGTTTCATCGTCAATAAGAAGGTCAGAGGGATACAGTAAACCTGAAGTGAAACATCGGAATCTATAACTAGTGTCACAGGAATGGTTCAAAACTTAGACAATAGGAAGGGTCAGTCTTCTTGAACTTAAGTCGGCATTGTGCCCTTTCAATTTAATTCCGATGCAATTTCTGTGTTTCGTCGTCAATAAGATGTTCCGAGGGATACAATAAACCTGCAGTGAAACATCGGAATCTATAACTAGTGTCACGTGAATGGGTCAAAACATAGACACTAAGAGGAGTCAGTTTTCTTGTACTTAAGTCGGCATTGAGCCTTTTCTATTTAATTCCGACGCTATATCTGTGTTTCATCGTCAATAAGAAGGTCAGAGGGATACAGTAAACCTGAAGTGAAACATCGGAATCTATATCTAGTGTCACAGGAATGGTTCAAATCATAGACAATAGGAAGGGTCAGTCTTCTTGAACTTAAGTCGGCATTGTGCCTATTCAATTTATTTCCGATGCAATTTCTGTGTTTCGTCGTCAATAAGATGGTCCGAGGGATACAGTAAACCTGAAGTGAAGTATCGGAATCTATAACTAGTGTCACAGGAATGTTTCAAATCATAGACAGCAAGAAGAGTCAATCCTCTTGTATTTAAGTCGACATTGTGCTTTTTGTATGTAATTCCGATGCAATTTCCGTGTTTCATCGTCAATAAGAAGGTCACAGGGATACAGTAAAACTGAAGTGAGACAGCGGAATCTATAACTAGCGTCACAGGAATGATTCAAATATAGAGAGTAATACGAGTCAGTCTTCTTGTACTTAAGTAAACATTGTGCCTTTTGTATTTAATTCCGATGCAATTTCTGTGCTTCATCGTCAATAAGAAGGTCAGAGGGATACAGTAAACGTGAAGTGAAGCATCGGAATCTATAACTAGTGTCACAGGAATGGTTCAAAACATAGACAGTAAGATGAGTCAGTCTACTTGTACTTAAGTCGGCATTGTGCCATTTGTATTTAATTCCGATGCAATATCTGGGTTTCATCGTCAATAAGAAGGTCAGAGGGATACAGTAAACCTGAAGTGAAGCATCGGAATCTATAAGTAGTGTCACAGGAATGGTTCAAAACATAGACAGTAAGGAGAGTCAGTTTTCTTGTACTTAAGTCGGCATTGTGCTTTTGTATATAATTCCGATGCAATTTCTGTGTTTCATCGTCAATAAGTAGGTCAGAGGGATACAGTAAACCTGAAGTGAAGCATCGGAATCTATAACCAGTGTCACGTGAATGGGTCAAAACATAGACACTAAGAGGAGTCAGTTTTCTTGTACTTAAGTCGGCATTGTGCCTTTTCTATTTAATTCCGATGCAATTTCTGTGTTTCATCGTCAATAAGAAGGTCAGAGGGAAACAGTAAACCTGATGTGAAGCAGCGGAATCTATAACTAGTGTCACAGGAATGGTTCAAAACATAGACAGTAAGAAGAGCCAGCCTTCTTCTACTTGAGTCGGCATTGTGCCTATGTGTTTAATTCCGATGCAATTTCTGTGTTTCATCGTCAATAAGAAGGTCAGAGGGATACAGTAAACCTGAAGTGAAGCATCGGAATCAATGACTAGTGTAACAGGAATGGTTCAAAGCATAGACAGTCAGAAGAGCCAGTCTTCTTGTACTTGAGTCGGCAGGAGGGAAACAGTAAAACTGAAGTGAGACAGCGGAATTTGTAACTAGTGAGACAGGAATGGTTCAAACATAGACAGTAGGAAGAGTCAGTCTTCTTGTACTTAAGTCGGCTTTCTGCCTTTTCGATTCAATTCCGATGCAATTTCTGTGTTTCGTCGTCAATAAGAATGTCCAAGAGATACAGTAAACCTGCAGTGAAGCATCGGAATCTATAACTAGTGTCACAGGAATGGATGAAACATAGACAGTAAGATGAGTCAGTATTCTTGTACATAAGTCGGCATTGTGCCTTTTGTATTTAATTTCGATACAATTTCTGTATTTCATCGTCAATAAGAAGGTCCAAGGGATACAGTAAACCTGAAGTGAAGCATCGGAATCTATAACTAGTGTCACAGGAATGGTTCAAAACATAGAGAGTAATACGAGTCAGTCTTCTTGTACTTAAGTCGGTATTGTGCATTTTGGATTTAATTCCGATGCAATTTCTGTGTTTCATCGTCAATAAGAAGGTTAGAGGGATACAGTAAACCTGAAGTGAAGCATCGGAATCTACACTCCTGGAAATGGAAAAAAGAACACTTTGACACCGGTGTGTCAGACCCACCATACTTGCTCCGGACACTGCGTGAGGGCTGTACAAGCAATGATCACACGCACGGCACAGCGGACACACCAGGAACCGTGGTGTTGGCCGTCGAATGGCGTAGCTGCGCAACATTTGTGCACCGCCGCCGTCAGTGTCAGCCAGTTTGCCGTGGCATACGGAGCATCATGGCAGTCTTTAACACTGGTAGAATGCCACGACAGTGTGGACGTGAACCGTATGGGCAGTTGTCGGACTTTGAGCGAGGGCATATAGTGGGCATGCGGGAGGCCGGGTGGACGTACCGCCGAATTGCTCAACACGTGGGGCGTGAGGTCTCCACAGTACATCGATGTTGTCGCCAGTGGTCGTCGGAAGGTGCACGTGCCCGTCGACCTGGGACCGGACCGCAGCGACGCACGGATGCACGCCAAGACCGTAGGATCCTACGCAGTGCCGTAGGGGACCACACCGCCACTTCCCAGCAAATTAGGGACACTGTTGCTCCTGGGGTATCGGCGAGGACCATTCGCAACCGTCTCCATGAAGCTTGGCTACGGTCCCGCACACCGTTAGGCCGTCTTCCGCTCACGCCCTAACATCGTGCAGCCCGCCGCCAGTGGTGTCGCGACAGGCGTGAATGGAGGGACGAATGGAGACGTGTCGTCTTCAGCGATGAGAGTCGCTTCTGCCTTGGTGCCAATGATGGTCGTATGCGTGTTTGGCGCCGTGCAGGTGAGCGCCACAATCAGGACTGCATACGACCGAGGCACACGGGGCCAACACCCGGCATCATCGTGTTGGGGAGCGATCTCCTACACCGGCCGTACACCACTGGTGATCGTCGAGGGGACGATGAATAGTGCACGGTACATCCAAACCGTCATCGAACCCATCGTTCTACCATTCCTAGACCGGCAAGGGAACTTGCTGTTCCAACAGGACAATGCACGTCCGCATGTATCCCGTGCCACCCAACGTGCTCTAGAAGGTGTAAGTCAACTACCCTGGCAAGCAAGATCTCCGGATCTGTCCCCCATTGAGCATGTTTGGCACTGGATGAAGCGTCGTCTCACGCGGTCTGCACGTCCAGCACGAACGCTGGTCCAACTGAGGCGCCAGGTGGAAATGGCATGGCAAGCCGTTCCACAGGACTACATCCGGCATCTTTACGATCGTCTCCATGGGAGAATAGCAGCCTGCATTGCAGCGAAAGGTGGATATACACTGTACTAGTGCCGACGTTGTGCATGCTCTGTTGCCTGTGTCTATGTGCCTGTGGTTCTGTCAGTGTGATCATGTGATGTATCTGACCCCAGGAATGTGTCAATAAAGTTTCCCCTTCCTGGGGCGATGAATTCACGGTGTTCTTATTTCAATTTCCAGGAGTGTATAACTAGTGTCACAGGAATGGTTCAAAACATAGACAGTAAGATGAGTCAGTCTTCTTGTACTTAAGTCGGCATTGTGCCTTTTGTACTTAATTCCGATGCAATTTCTGTGTTACATCGTCAATAAGAGGGTCAGAGGGATACAGTAAACCTGAAGTGAAGCATCGGAATCTATAACTAGTGTCACAGGAATCGTTCAAAACATAGACAGTAAGGAGAGTCAGTTTTCTTGTACTTAAGTCGGCATTGTGCTTTTGTATATAATTCCGATGCAATTTCTGTGTTTCATCGTCAATAAGTAGGTCAGAGGGATACAGTAAACCTGACGTGAAGCATCGGAATCTATAACCAGTGTCACGGGAATGGGTCAAAACATAGACAGTAAGAAGAGTCAGTTTTCTTGTACTTAAGTCGGTATTGTGCCATTTCTATTTAATTCCGATGCAATTTCTGTGTTTCATCGTCAATAAGAAGGTCAGAGGGAAACAGTAAACCTGATGTGAATAATCGGAATCTATAACTAGTGTCACAGGAATGGTTCAAAACATAGACAGTAAGAAGAGCCAGCCTTCTTCTACTTGAGTCGGCATTGTGCCTATGTATTTAATTCCGATGCAATATCTGTGTTTCATCGTCAATAAGAAGGTCAGAGGGATACAGTAAACCTGAAGTGAAGCATCAGAATCTATAACTAGTGTCACAGGAATGGTTCAAAGCATAGACAGTAAGAAGAGCCAGTCTTCTTGTACTTGAGTCGGCATTGTGCCTTTTGTATTTAATTATGATGCAATTTCTGTGTTTCATCGTCGATAAGAAGGTCAGTGGGATACAGTAAACCCGAAGTGAAGCATCGGAATATATAACTAGTGTCACAGGAATGGTTCAAAACATAGACAGTAAGATGAGTCAGTCCTCTTGTACTTAAGTCGGCATTGTGCCTTTTGTATTTAATTCCGATGCAATTTCTGTGTTTCATCGTCAATAAGAAGGTCAGAGGGACACAGTACACCTGAAGTGAAGCATCGGAATCTATAACTAGTGCCACGGGAATGCTTCAAACATAGACAGTAAGAAGAGTCAGTTTTCTGGTACTTAAGTCGGCATTGTGCCTTTTCTATTTAATTCTGATGCAATTTCTGTGTTTCATCGTCAATAAGAAGGTCGGACGGATACAGTAAACCTGAAGTGAAGCATCGGAATGTATAACTAGTGTCACAGGAATGGTTCAAAACAGAGACAGTAAGATGAGTCAGTCTTCTTGTACTTAAGTCGGCATTGTGCCTTTTGTATTTAATTCCGATGCAATTTCTGTGTTTCATCGTCAATACGAAGGTCCAAGGGATACAGTAAACATATAGTGAAGCATCGGAATCTAAAACTTGTCTCACAGGAAATGTTCAAAACATAGTCATTAAGAAGAGTCAGTCTTCTTGTACTTAAGTCGGCATCGTGCCGTTTCTATTTAATTCCGATGCAATTTCTGCGTTTCGTCGTCAATAGGAAGGTCAGAGGGACACAGTAAACCTGGAGTGAAACATCGGAATCGATAACTAGTGTCACAGGAATGGTTCAAAAGCATAGACAATAGGAAGGGTCAGTCTTCTTGAACTTAAGTCGGCATTGTGCCTTTTCTATTTAATTCCGATGATATTTCTGCGTTTCGTCGTCAATAAGAAGGTCCATGGGATACAGTACACCTGAAGTGAAGTATCGGAATATATAACTAGTGTCACAGATATGTTTCAAAACATAGACAGCAAGAAGAGTCAGTCCTCTTGTACTTAAGTCGACATTGTGCTTTTTGTATCTAATTCCGATGCAATTTCTGTGTTTCATCGTCAATAAGAAGGTCAGAGGGATACAGTAAACCTGAAGTGAAACTGCGGAATCTAGAACTAGTGTCACAGGAATCGTTCAAAACATAGACAGTAAGGAGAGTCAGTTTTCTTGTACTTAAGTCGGCATTGTGCTTTTGTATATAATTCCGATGCAATTTCTGTGTTTCATCGTCAATAAGAAAGTCCAAGGAATACAGTAAACCTGAAGTGAAGCATCGGAATCTATAACTAGTGTCACAGGAATGGTTCAAAACGTAGACAGTAAGATCAGTCAGTATTCTTGTACATAAGTCGGCATTGTGCCTTTTGTATTTATTTCCGATGCAATTTCTGTGTTTCATCGTCAATAAGAAGGTTAGAGGGATACAGTAAACCTGAAGTGAAGCATCGGAAGCTATAACTAGTGTCACAGGAATGGTTCAAATCATAGAGAATAGGAAAAGTCAGTCTTCTTGTACTTAAGTCTGCATTGTGGCTTTTGTATTTATTTCCGATGCAATTTCGTGTATCATCGTCAATAATAAAGTCAGAGGGATACAGTAAACCAGAAGTGAAGCATCGGAATCTATAAATAGTGTCACAGGAATGGTTCAAAACATAGTCAGTAAGAAGAGTCAGTCTTCTTGTACATAAGTCGGCATTGTGCCTTTTTATTTTATTCCGGTGCAATTTCTGTGTTTCATCGTCAATAAGAAGGTCAGAGGGATACAGTAAACCTGAAGTGAAGCAACAGAATCTATGACTGGTGTCACAGGAATGGTTCAAAACATAGACAGTAAGGAGAGTCAGTCTACTTGTACTTAAGTCAGCATTGTGCCTTTTGTATTTACTTCCGATGCAATTTCTGTGTTTCATCGTCAATAAGAAGGTCCAAGGGATGCAGTACACCTGAAGTGAAGCATCGGAATCTGTAACTAGTGTCACAGGAATGGTTCAAATCATAGACAGTAAGAAGAGTCAGTCTTCTTGTACTTAAGTCAGCATTGTTCCATTTCTACTTAATTTCGATGCAAGTTCTGTGTTTCATCGTCAATAAGAAGGTCCAAGGGATACAGTAAACCTGAAGTGAAGCATCGGAATCTAAAACCGGTCTCACAGGAAAGGTTCAAAACATAGAGAGTAACAAGAGCCAGTCATCTTGTATTTGGCTCACCATTGTGCCTTTTGTATTTAATTCCGATGCAATTTATATGTTTCATCGTCAATAAGAAGGTCAGAGGGATACAGTAAACCTGAAGTGAAGCATCGGAATCTATAAATAGAGTCACAGGAATGGTTCAGAACATAGACAGGAGGAAGAGTCATTCTTCTTGCACTTAAGTCGGCATTGTGCCTTTTTTATTTAATTCCGATGCAATTTCTGTGTTTCATCGTCAATAAGATGGTCAGAGGTATATGGTAAACCTGAAGTGAATCATCGGAATCTATAACTAGTGTCACAGGAATGGTTCAAAACATAGACAGTAGGAAGTGTCAGTCTACATGTACTTCAGTCGGCATTGTGCCTTTTGTATTTAATTCCGATGCAATTTCCGTGTTTCATCGTCAATAAGAAGATCAGAGGGATACAGCAAACCTGAAGTGAAGCATCAGAATCTATGACTAGTGTCACAGGAATGGTTCAAAACATAGACATTAAGAAGAGTCGGTCTACTTGTACTTAAGTCGGCATTATGCCTTTTCTATTTAATTCCGATGCAATTTCTGTGTTTCATCGTCACTAAGAATGTCCAAGGGATACAGTACACCCGAAGTGAAGCATCGGAATCTATAACTAGTGTCAGAGGAATGGATCAAATCATAGACAGTAAGAAGAGTCAGTCTTCTTGTGCCATTTCTACTTAATTCCGATGCAATTTCTGTGTTTCATCGTTAATAAGCAGGTCAGAGGGATACAGTAAACCTGAAGTGAAGCATCGGAATGTATAACTAGTGTCACAGGAATGGTTAAAAAATAGACAGTAAGAAGAGTCAGTCTTCTTGTACGTAATTCGGTATTGTGCCTTTTGTATTTAATTCCGATGCAATTTCTGTGTTTCATCGTCAATAAGAAGGTCCACGGGATACAGTAAACATATAGTGAAGCATCGGAATCTAAAACTGGTCTCACAGGAAATGTTCACAACATAGTCAGTAAGAAGAGTCAGTCTTCTTGTACTTAAGTCGGCATTGTGCCTTTTGTATTTAATTCCGATGCAATTTCTGTGTTTCATCGTCAATAAGAAGGGCAGAGGGATACAGTAAACCTGAAGTGAAGCATCGGAATCTATAACTAGTGTCACATTAATGGTTCACAACATAGACAGTAGGTAGAGTCAGTCTTCTTGTACTTATGTCGGCATTGTGCCTTTTCTATTTAATTCCGATGCAATTTCTGTGTTTCGTCGTCAATAGGAAGGTACAAGTAATACAGTAAACCTAAAGTGAAGCATCGGAATCTAAAACCGGTCTCACAGGAAAGGTTCCAAACATAGAGAGTAACAAGAGCCAGTCATCTTGTATTTGAGTCACCATTGTGCCTTTTGTATTTATTTCCGATGCAATCTCTTTGTTTCATCGTCAATAAGAAGGTCAGAGGGATACAGTAAACCTGAAGTGAAGCATCGGAATCCATAACTAGTGTCACAGGAATGGTTCAATACATAGACAGTAAGAAGACTCAATCATCTTGTACTTGAGTCGGCATTGTGCCTTTTCTATTTAATTCCGATGTAATTTCTGTGTTTCATCTTCAATAGGAAGGTCAGAGGGATACAGTAAACCTGAAGTGAAGCATCGGAATCTATAACTAGTGTCACAGGAATGGTTCAAATCATAGAGAGTAGGAAGAGTCAGTCTTCTTGTACTTAAGTCTGCATTGTGGCTTTTGTTTTTATTTCCGGTGCAATTTCTGTGTTTTATCGTCAATAAGAAGGTCAGAGGGATACAGTAAACCTGAAGTGAAGCATCGGAATCTATAACTAGTGTCACAGGAATGCTTCAAAGCATAGTCAGTAAGAAGAGTCAGTCTTCTTGTATTTAATTCGGCATTGTGCCTTTTTACTTAATTCCGATGCAATTTCTGTGTTTCATCGTCAATAAGAAGGTCAGAGGGATACAGTAAACCTGAAGTGAAGCATCGGAATCTATAACTAGTGTCACAGGAATGGTTGAAAACATAGACAGTAGGAAGAGTCAGTCTACATGTACTTAAGTCGGCATCGTGCCTTTTGTATTTAATTCCGATGCAATTTCTGTGTTTCATCGTCAATAAGAAGGTCAAAGGGATACAGCAAACCTGAAGTGCAGCATCCGAATCTATAACTAGTGTCGCAGGAATGGTTCAAAACATAGACAGTAAGAAGAGTCAGTGCACTTAAACTTAAGTCGGCATTGTGCCTTTTGTAATTAATTCCGATGCAATTTCTGTGTTTCATCGTCAATAAGAAGGTCCAAGGGATACAGTACACCTGAAGTGAAACTTCGGAATCTATAACTAGTGTCACTGGAATGGTTCAAATCATAGACAGTAAGAAGAGTCAGTCTTCTTGTACTTAAGTCAACATTGTGCCTTTTCTACTTAATTCCGATGCAATTTCTGTGTTTCATCGTCAATAAGAAGGTCAGAGGGATACAGTAAACCTGAAGTGAAGCATCGGAATGTATAACTAGTGTGACAGGAATGGTTCAAAACATGGACAGTAGGATGAGTCAGTCTTCTTGTACTTGAGTCGGCATTGTGCCTTTTGTATATAATTCCGATGCAATTTCTGTGTTTCATCGTCAATAAGAAGGTCCAAGGGATACAGTAAACCTGAAGTGAAGCATCAGAATGTATAACTAGTGTCACAGGAATGGTTCAAAACATAGACAGTAAGAAGAGTCAGTCTTCTTGTACTTAAGTCGGCATTGTGCCTTTTGTATTTGATTCCGATGCAATTTCTGTGTTTCATCGTCAATAAGAAGGACCAAGGGATACAGTAAATCTGAAGTGAAGCATCGGAATGTATAACTAGTGTAACAGGAATGGTTCAAACATGGACTTTAGGAAGAGTCAGTCTTCTTGTACGTAAGTCGGCATTGTGCCTTTTGTATTTAAATCCGATGAAATTTCTGTGTTTCATCGTCAATAAGAAGGTCGAACGGATACAGTAAACGTGAAGTGAAGCATCGGAATCTATAAGTGGTATCACAGTAATGGTTCAAACATAGTCAGTAAGAAGAGTCAATCGTCTTGTCCTTAAGACGGCATTGTGCCTTTCGTATTTAATTCCGATGGAGTTTCGGTGTTTCATCGTCAATAAGAAGGTCGAACGGATACAGTAAACGTGAAGTGAAGCATCGGAATGTATAACTAGTGTCACAGGAATGGTTCAAAACATAGACAGTAGGAAGAGTCGGTCTTCTTGTACTTAAGACGGCATTGTGCCTTTTCGATTTAATTCCGATGCAATTTCTGTTTTTCATCGTCAATAAGAAGGTCCAAGGGATGCAGTACACCTGAAGTGACGCATCGGAATCTATAACTAGTGTCACTGGAATGGTTCATAACATAGACAGTAAGAAGAGTCAGTCTTCTTGTACTTAAGTCGGCATTGTGCCTTTTCTATTTAATCCCGATGCAATTTCTGTGTTTCATCGTCAATAAGAAGGTCAGAGGAATACAGTAAACCTGAAGTATAGCATCGGAATTTATAACTAGTGTCACAGGAATCGTTCAAAACATAGACAGTAGGAAGATTCAGTCTTCTTCTACTTGAGTCGGCATTGAGACTTTTGTATTTATTTCCGATGCGATTTCTGTGTTTCATTGTCAATACGAAGGTCAGAGGGATACAGTAAACCTGAAGTGAAGCATCGGAATCTATAAGTAGTGTCACAGGAATGGCTCAAAACATAGACAGTAGGAAGAGTCATTCTTCTTGTACTTTAGTCGGCATTGTGCCTTTTCTATTTAATTCCGATGCAATTTCTGTGTTTCATCGTCAATAAGACGGTCAGAGGGATACAGTAAGCCTGAAGAGAATCATCGGAATCTATAACTAGTGTCACAGGAATGTTTCATAACAAACACAGTGTTAAGAGTCAGTCTATATGTACTTAAGTCGGCATTGTGCCTTTTGTATTTATTTCCGATGCAATCTCTGTGTTTCATCGTCAATAAGAAGGTCAGAGGCATACAGTAAACCTGAAGTGAAGCATCGGAATCCATAACTAGTGTCACAGGAATGGTTCAATACATAGACAGTAAGAATAGTCAATCTTCTTGTACTTGAGTCGGCATTGTTCCTTTTCTATTTAATTCCGATGTAATTTCTGTGTTTCATCTTCAATAGGAAGGTCAGAGGGATACAGTAAACCTGAAGTGAAGCATCGGAATCTATAACTAGTGTCACAGGAATGTTTCAAATCATAGAGAATAGGAAGAGTCAGTCTTCTTGTACTTAAGTCTGCATTGTGGCTTTTGTTTTTATTTCCGATGCAATTTCTGTGTTTTATCGTCAATAAGATGGTCAGAGGGATAAAGTAAACCTGAAGTGAAGCATCGGAATCTATAACTAGTGTCACAGAAATGGTTCAAAACATAGTCAGTAAGAAGAGTCAGTTTTCTTGTACTTAAGTCGGCATTGTGCCTTTTCTATTTAATTCCGATGCAATTTCTGTGTTTCATCGTCAATACGAAGGTCAGAGGGATACAGTAAACCTGAAGTGAAGCATCGGACCCTATAAGTAAAGTCACAGGAATGGTTCAAAACATAGACAGTAGGAAGAGTCATTCTTCTTGTACTTAAGTCGGCATTGTGCCTTTTGTATTTAATTCCGATGCAATTTCTGTGTTTCATTGCCAATAAGAAGGTCCAAGGGATACAGTAAACCTGAAGTGAAGCATCGGAATGTATAACTAGTGTGACAGGAATGGTTCAAAACATGGACAGTATAATGAGTCGGTCTTCTTGTACTTGAGTCGGCATTGTGCCTTTTGTATTTAATTCCGATGCAATTTCTGTGTTTCATCGTCAATAAGAAGGTCCAAGGTATACAGTAAACCTGAAGTGGAGCATCGGAATGTATAACTAGTGTCACAGGAATAGTTCAAAACATAGACAGTGGGAAGAGTCAGTCTTCTTGTACTTAAGTCGGCATTGTGCCTTTTGTATATAATTCCGATGCATTTTCTGTGTTTCATCGTCAATAACAACGTCCAAGGGATACAGTAAACCTAAAGTGTGGCATCAGAATATATGACTAGTGTCACAGGAATGGTTCAAAACATAGTCAGTAAAAAGAGTCAGTCTTCTTGTACTTAAGTCGGCATTGTGCCTTTTCTATTTAATTCCGATGCAATTTCTGTGTTTCATCGTCAATAAGAAGGTCCAAGGGATGCAGTACACGTGAAGTGACGCATTGGAATCTATAACTAGTGTCACTGGAATGGTTCAAAACATAGACAGTAAGAAGAGTCGGTCTTCTAATACTTCTGACGGCATTGTGCCTTTTCAATTTAATTCCGATGCAATTTCTGTGTTTCATCGTCAATAATAGGTCCAAGGGATACAGTAAACCTGAAGTGAAGCATCGGAATGTATAACTAGAGTCACAGGAATGGTTCAAAACATAGACAGTAGGAAGAGTCACTCTTCTTGTACTTAAGTCGGCATTGTGCCTTTTGTATTTAATTCCGATGCAATTTCTGTGTTTCATCGTCAATAAGAAGGTTTAAGGCATACAGTAAACCTGAAGTGAAGCATCGGAATGTATAGCTAATGTCACAGGAATGGTTCAAAACAAAGACAGTAAGATGAGTCAGTCTTCATGTACTTAAGTCGGCATTGTGCCTTTTGTATTTAATTCCGATGCAATTTCTGTGTTTCATCGTCAATAAGAAGGTCCAAGGGATACAGTAAACCTGAAGTGAAGCATCAGAATGTATAACTAGTGTCACAGGAATGGTTCAAAACATAGACAGTAAGAAGAGTCAGTCTTCTTGTACTTAAGTCGGCATTGTGCCTTTTGTATTTCATTCCGATGCAATTTCTGTGTTTCATTGTCAATAAGAAGGACCAAGGGATACAGTAAACCTGAAGTGAAGCATCGGAATGTATAACTAGTGTAACAGGAATGGTCCAAACATGGACTTTAGGAAGAGTCAGTCTTCTTGTACTTAAGTCGGCATTGTGCCTTTTCTATTTAAATCCGATGCAATTTCTGTGTTTCATCGTCAATAAGAAGGTCGAACGGATACAGTAAACGTGAAGTGAAGCATCGGAATGTATAACTAGTGTCACAGGAATGGTTCAAAACATAGACAGTAGGAAGAGTCAGTCTTCTTGTACTTAAGTCGGCATTGTGCCTTTTGTATTAAATTCCGATGCAATTTCTGTGATTCATCGTCAATAAGAACGTCCAAGGGATACAGTAAACCTGAAGTGTGGCATCGGAATCTATGACTAGTGTCACAGGAATGGTTCAAAGCATAGTCAGTAAAAAGAGTCAGCCTTCTTGTACTTAAGTCGGCATTGTGCCTTTTCTATTTAATTCCGAAGCAATTTCTGTGTTTCATCGTCAATAAGAAGGTCCAAGAGATGCAGGACACCTGAAGTGACGCATCGGAATCTGTAACTAGTGTCACTGGAATGGTTCATAACATAGACAGTAAGAAGAGTCAGTCTTCTTGTACTTAAGTCGGCATTGTGCCTTTTCTATTTAATTCCGATGCAATTTCTGTGTTTCATCGTCAATAAGAAGATCAGAGGGATACAGTAAACCTGAAGTGAAGCATCGGAATCTATAAGTGGTATCACAGTAATGGTTCAAACATAGTCAGTAAGAAGAGTCCAATCGTCTTGTCCTTTAGACGGCAATTGTGCCTTTCGTATTTAATTCCTATGGAGTTTCGGTGTTTCATCGACAATAAGAAGGTCGAACGGATACAGTAAACGTGAAGTGAAGCATCGGAATGTATAACTAGTGTCACAGGAATGGTTCAAAACATAGACAGTGGGAAGAGTCAGTCTTCTTGTACTTAAGTCGGCATTGTGCCTTTTGTATTAAATTCCGATGCATTTTCTGTGTTTCATCGTCAATAACAACGTCCAAGGGATACAGTAAACCTAAAGTGTGGCATCAGAATATATGACTAGTGTCACAGGAATGGTTCAAAACATAGTCAGTAAAAAGAGTCAGTCTTCTTGTACTTAAGTCGGCATTGTGCCTTTTCTATTTAATTCCGATGCAATTTCTGTGTTTCATCGTCAATAAGAAGGTCCAAGGGATGCAGTACACGTGAAGTGACGCATTGGAATCTATAACTAGTGTCACTGGAATGGTTCAAAACATAGACAGTAAGAAGAGTCGGTCCTTCTAATACTTATGACGGCATTGTGCCTTTTCAATTTAATTCCGATGCAATTTCTGTGTTTCATCGTCAATAATAGGTCCAAGGGATACAGTAAACCTGAAGTGAAGCATCGGAATGTATAACTAGAGTCACAGGAATGGTTCAAAACATAGACAGTAGGAAGAGTCACTCTTCTTGTACTTAAGTCGGCATTGTGCCTTTTGTATTTAATTCCGATGCAATTTCTGTGTTTCATCGTCAATAAGAAGGTTTAAGGCATACAGTAAACCTGAAGTGAAGCATCGGAATGTATAACTAGTGTCACAGGAATGGTTCAAAACAAAGACAGTAAGATGAGTCAGTCTTCATGTACTTAAGTCGGCATTGTGCCTTTTGTATTTAATTCCGATGCAATTTCTGTGTTTCATCGTCAATAAGAAGGTCCAAGGGATACAGTAAACCTGAAGTGAAGCATCAGAATGTATAACTAGTGTCACAGGAATGGTTCAAAACATAGACAGTAAGAAGAGTCAGTCTTCTTGTACTTAAGTCGGCATTGTGCCTTTTGTATTTCATTCCGATGCAATTTCTGTGTTTCATTGTCAATAAGAAGGACCAAGGGATACAGTAAACCTGAAGTGAAGCATCGGAATGTATAACTAGTGTAACAGGAATGGTCCAAACATGGACTTTAGGAAGAGTCAGTCTTCTAGTACTTAAGTCGGCATTGTGCCTTTTGTATTTAAATCCGATGCAATTTCTGTGTTTCATCGTCAATAAGAAGGTCGAACGGATACAGTAAACGTGAAGTGAAGCATCGGAATGTATAACTAGTGTCACAGGAATGGTTCAAAACATAGACAGTAGGAAGAGTCAGTCTTCTTGTACTTAAGTCGGCATTGTGCCTTTTGTATTAAATTCCGATGCAATTTCTGTGATTCATCGTCAATAAGAACGTCCAAGGGATACAGTAAACCTGAAGTGTGGCATCGGAATCTATGACTAGTGTCACAGGAATGGTTCAAAGCATAGTCAGTAAAAAGAGTCAGCCTTCTTGTACTTAAGTCGGCATTGTGCCTTTTCTATTTAATTCCGAAGCAATTTCTGTGTTTCATCGTCAATAAGAAGGTCCAAGAGATGCAGGACACCTGAAGTGACGCATCGGAATCTGTAACTAGTGTCACTGGAATGGTTCATAACATAGACAGTAAGAAGAGTCAGTCTTCTTGTACATAAGTCGGCATTGTGCCTTTTCTATATAATTCCGATGCAATTTCTGTGTTTCATCGTCAATAAGAAGATCAGAGGGATACAGTAAACCTGAAGTGAAGCATCGGAATCTATAAGTGGTATCACAGTAATGGTTCAAACATAGTCAGTAAGAAGAGTCAATCGTCTTGTCCTTTAGACGGCATTGTGCCTTTCGTATTTAATTCCGATGGAGTTTCGGTGTTTCATCGTCAATAAGAAGGTCGAACGGATACAGTAAACGTGAAGTGAAGCATCGGAATGTATAACTAGTGTCACAGGAATGGTTCAAAACATAGACAGTAGGAAGAGTCAGTCTTCTTGTACTTAAGTCGGCATTGTGTCTTTTCGATTTAATTCCGATGCAATTTCTGTGTTTCATCGTCAATAAGAAGGTCAGAGGAGTACAGTAAACCTGAAGTATAGCATCGGAATGTATAACTAGTGTCACAGGAATCGTTCAAAACATAGACAGTAGGAAGAGTCAGTCTTCTTCTACTTGAATCGTCATTGAGACTTTTGTATTTATTTCCGATGCGATTTCTGTGTTTCATCGTCAATAAGAAAGTCAGAGGGATACAGTAAACCTGAAGTGAAGCATCGGATCTATAAGTAGTGTCACAGGAATGGTTCAAAACATAGACAGTAGGAAGAGTCATTCTTCTTGTACTTTAGTCGGCATTGTGCCTTTTCTATTTAATTCCGATGCCATTTCTGTGTTTCATCGTCAATAAGACAGTCAGGGGGATACTGTAAACCTAAAGTGAATCATAGGAATCTATAACTAGTGTCACAGGAATGGATCAAAACAAAGACAGTGTTAAGAGTCAGTCTATATGTACTTAAGTCGGCATTGTGCCTTTTGTATTTACTTCCGACGCTATTTTTGTGTTTCATCGTCAATAAGAAGGTCAGAGGGATAGAGTAAACCTGAAGTGAAACATCGGAATCTATAACTAGTGTCACCGGAATGGTTCGAACATAGTCAGTACAAAGGGTCAGTCTTCTTGTACTGATGTCGGCATTGTGCCTTTTGTATTTAATTCCGATGCAATTTCTGTGTTACATCGTCAATACGAAGGTCCAAGGGATACAGTAAACCTGAAGTGAAGCGTCGGAGTGTATAACTAGTGTGACGGGAATGGTTCAAAACATGGACAGTAGGAAGAGTCAGTCTTCTTGTACTTGATTCGGCATTGTGCCTTTTGTATTTAATTCCGATGCAATTTCTGTGTTTCATCGTCAATAAGAAGGTCCAAGGGATACGGTAAACCTGAAGTGAAGCATCGGAATATATGACTAGTGTCACAGGAATGGTTCAAAACATAGTCAGTAAAAAGAGTCAGTCTTCTTGTACTTAAGTCAACATTGTGCCTTTTCTACTTAATTCCGATGCAATTTCTGTGTTTCATCGTCAATAAGAAGGTCAGAGGGATACAGTAAACCTGAAGTGAAGCATCGGAATCTATAACTAGTGTCACAGAAATGGTTCAAAACATAGTCAGTAAGAAGAGTCAGTCTTATTGTACTTAAGTCGGCATTGTGCCTTTTCTATTTAATTCCGATGTAATTTCTGTGTTTCATCGTCAATAAGAAGGTCAGAGGGATACAGTAAACCTGAAGTGAAGCATCGGAATCTATAAGTGGTTTCACAGTAATGGTTCAAACATAGTCAGTAAGAAGAGTCAATCGTCTTGTCCTTAAGTCGGCATTGTGCCTTTTGTATTTAATTCCGATGGAAATTCGGTGTTTCATCGTCAATAAGGAGGTCCAAGGGATACAGTAAACCTGAAGTGAAGCATCGGATTGCATAACTAGTGTCACAGGAATGGTTCAAAACATAGACAGTAGGATGAGTCAGTCTTCTTGTACTTAAGTCGGCATTGTGCCTTTTGTATTTAATTCCGATGCAATTTCTGTGTTTCATCATCAATAAGAAGGTCGGCGGGATACAGTAAACCTGAAGTGAACCATCGGAATCTATAACTAGTGCCACAGGATAGGTTCAAAACATAGTCAGTAAGAAGACTCAGTCTTCTTGTACTTATTTTGGCATTGTGCCTTTTTATTTAATTCCGATGCAATTTCTGTGTTTCATCGTCAATATGAAGGTCCAAGGGATACAGTAAACCTGAAGTGAAGCATCGGAATGTATAACTAGTGTCACAGGAATGGTTCAAACATAGTCAGTAGGAATAGTCAGTCGTCCTGTACTTAAGTCGGCATTGTGCCTTTTGTATTTAATTCCGATGCAATTTCTGTGTTTCATCGTCAATAATAGGTCCAAGGGATACAGTAAACCTGAAGTGAAACATCGGAATGTATAACTAGAGTCACAGGAATGGTTGAAAACATAGACAGTAGGAAGAGTCACTCTTCTTGTACTTAAGCCGTCATTGTGCCTTTTGTATTTAATTCCGATGATATTTCTGTAATTCATCGTCAATAAGAAAGTCCAAGGGATACAGTAAACCTGAAGTGAAGCATCGGAATGTATAACTAGTGTCACAGGAATGGTTCAAAACATAGACAGTAAGAAGAGTCAGTCTTCTTGTACTTAAGTCGGCATTGGGCACTTTGTACTTAATTCCGATGCAATTTCTGTGTTTCATCGTCAATAAGAAGGTCAGAGGGATACAGTAAACCTGAAGTGAAGCATCGGAATGTACAACTAGTGTCACCGGAATGGTTCAAAACATAGGCAGTAAAAAGAGTCAGTCTTCTTGTACTTAAGTCGGCATTGTCCCTTTTCAATTTAATTCCGATGCAATTTCTGTGTTTTCATCGTCAATAAGAAGGTCCAAGGGATGCAGTACACCTGAAGTGACGCATCGGAATCTATACCTAGTGTCACTGGAATGTTTCATAACATAGACAGTAAGAAGAGTCAGTCTTCTTGTACTTAAGCCGGCATTGTGCCTTTTCTATTTAATTCGGATGCAATTTCTGTGTTTCATCGTCAATAAGAAGGTCAGAGGAATGCAGTAAACCTGAAGTGAAGCATCGGAATCTATAAGTGGTATCACAGTAATGGTTCAAACATAGTCAGTAAGAAGAGTGAATCGTCTTGTCTTTAAGACGGCATTGTGCCTTTTGTATTTAATTCCGATGGAAATTCGGTGTTTCATCGTCAATAAGGAGGTCCGAGGGATACAGTAAACGTGAAGTGAAGCATCGGATTGTATAACTAGTGTCACAGGAATGGTTCAAAACATAGACAGTAGGATGAGTCAGTCATCTTGTACTTAAGTCGGCATTGTGCATTTTGTATTTAATTCCGATGCAATTTCTGTGTTTCATCATCAAAAAGAAGGTCAGAGGGATACAGTAAACCTGAAGTGAAGCATCGGAATCTATAACTAGTGTCACAGGATAGGTTCAAAACATAGTCAGTCTTCTTGTACTTATTTCGGCATTGTGCCTTTTATTTAATTCCGATGCAATTTCTGTGTTTCATCGTCAATATGAAGGTCCAAGGGATACAGTAAACCTGAAGTGAAGCACGGAATGTATAACTAATGTCACAGGAATGGTTCAAACATAGTCAGTAGGAAGAGTCAGTCTTCTTGTACTTAAGTTGGCATTGTGCCTTTTGTATTTAATTCCGATGCAATTTCTGTGTTTCATCGTCAATAATAGTCCAGCGGATACAGTTAACCTGAAGTGAAGCATCGGAATGTATAACTCGTGTCACAGGAATGGTTCAAAACATAGACCAGTAGGAAGAGTCAGTCTTCTTGTACTTAAGTCCGCATTGTGCCTTTTGTATATAGTTCCGATGCAATTTCTGTGTTTCATCGTTAATAAGAACGTCCAAGGGATACAGTAAACCTGAAGTGAGGCATCGGAATAGATGACTAGTGTCACAGGAATGGTTCAAAACATAGTCGGTAAAAAGAGTCTGTCTTCTTGTACTTAAGTCGGCATTGTGCCTTTTCTATTTAATTCCGATGCAATTTCTGTGTTTCATCGTCAATATGAAGGTCCAAGGGATACAGTAAACCTGAAGTGAAGCATCGGAATGTATAACTAGTGTCACAGGATTGGTTCAAAACATTGTCAGTAGGAAAAGTCAGTCTTCTTGTACTTAAGTCGGCATTGTGCCTTTTGAATTTAATTCCGATGCAATTTCTGTGTTTCATCGTCAACAATAGGTCCAAGGGATACAGTAAACCTGAAGTGAAGCATCGGAATGTATAACTAGAGTCACAGGAATGGTTCAAAACATAGACAGTAGGAAGAGTCACTCTTGTTGTACTTAAGTCGGGATTGTGCCTTTTGTATTTAATTCCGATGCAATTTCTGTGTTTCATCGTCAATAAGAAGGTCCAAGGGATCCAGTAAACCTAAAGTGAAGCATCAGAATGTATAACTAGTGTCACAGGAATGGTTCAAAACATAGACAGTAAGAAGAGTCAGTCTTCTTGTACTTAAGTCGGCATTGTGCCTTTTGTATTTCATTCCGATGCAATTTCTGTGTTTCATTGTCAATAAGAAGGACCAAGGGATACAGTAAACCTGAAGTGAAGCATCGGAATGTATAACTAGTGTAACAGGAATGGTTCAAACATGGACTTTAGGAAGAGTCAGTCTTCTTGTACTTAAGTAGGCATTGTGCCATTTGTATTTAAATCCGATGCAATTTCTGTGTTTCATCGTCAATAAGAAGGTCGAACGCATACAGTAAACGTGAAGTGAAGCATCGGAATGTATAACTAGTGTCACAGGAATGATTCAAAACATAGACAGTAGGAAGAGTCAGTCTTCTTGTACTTAAGTCGGCATTGTGCCTTTTGTATTTAATTCCGATGCAATTTCTGTGTTTCATCGTCAATAAGAACGTCCAAGGCATACAGTAAACCTGAAGTGTGGCGTCGGAAGCAATGACTAGTGTCACATGAATGGTTCAAAGCATAGTCAGTAAAAAGAGTCAGCCTTCTTGTACTTAAGTCGGCATTGTGCCTTTTCTATTTAATTCCGAAGCAATTTCTGTGTTTCATCGTCAATAAGAAGGTCCAAGAGATGCAGTACACCTGAAGTGACGCATCGGAATCTATAACTAGTGTCACTGGAATGGTTCATTACATAGACAGTAAGAAGAGTCAGTCTTCTTGTAATTAAGTCGGCATTGTGCATTTTCTATTTAATTCCGATGCAATTTCTGTGTTTCATCGTCAATAAGAAGGTCAGAGGGATACAGTAAACCTGAAGTGAAGCATCGGAATCTATAAGTGGTATCACAGTAATGGTTCAAACATAGTCAGTAAGAAGAGTGAATCGTCTTGTCTTTAAGACGGCATTGTGCCTTTCGTATTTAATTCCGATGGAGTTTCGGTGTTTCATCGTCAATACGAAGGTCGAACGGATACAGTAAACGTGAAGTGAAGCATCGGAATGTATAACTAGTGTCATAGGAATGGTTCAAAACATAGACAGTAGGAAGAGTCAGTCTTCTTGTACTTAAGTCGGCATTGTGTCTTTTCGATTTAATTCCGATGCAATTTCTGTGTTTCATCGTCAATAAGATGGTCCAAGGGATGCAGTACACCTGAAGTGACGCATCGGAATCTATAACTAGTGTCACTGGAATGGTTCATAACATAGACAGTAAGAAGAGTCAGTCTTCTTGTACTTAAGTCGGCATTGTGCCTTTTCTATTTAATTCCGATGCAATTTCTGTGTTTCATCGTCGATAAGTAGGTCAGAGGAATAGAGTAAACCTGAAGTATAGCATCGGAATGTATAACTAGTGTCACAGGAATCGTTCAAAACATAGACAGTAGGGAGACTCAGTCTTCTTCTACTTGAGTCGGCATTGAGACTTTTGCATTTATTTCCGATGCGATTTCTGTGTTTCATCGTCAATAAGAAAGTCAGAGGGATACAGTAAACCTGAAGTGAAGCATCGGAATCTATAAGTAGTGTCACAGGAATGGTTCAAAACATAGACAGTAGGAAGAGTCATTCTTCTTGTACTTTAGTCGGCATTGTGCCTTTTCTATGTAATTCCGATGCAATTTCTGTGTTTCATCGTCAACAAGACGGTCAGAGGGATACAGTAAACCTGAAGTGAATCATCGGAATCTATAGCTAGTGTCACAGGAATGGTTCAAAACAAAGACAGTGTTAAGAGTCAGTCTATATGTACTTAAGTCGGCATTGTGCCTTTTGTATTTACTTCCGATGCAATTTTTGTGTTTCATCGTCAATAAGAAGGTCAGAGGGATACAGTACACCTGAAGTGAAACATCGGAATCTATAACTAGTGTCACCGGAATGGTTCAAACATAGTCAGTACAAAGGGTCAGTCTTCTTGTACTGAAGTCGGCATTGTGCCTTTTGTATTTCATTCCGATGCAATTTCTGTGTTTCATCGTCAATAAGAAGGTCCAACGGATACAGTAAACCTGAAGTGAAGCATCGGAGTGTATAACTAGTGTGACGGGAATGGTTCAAACATGGACAGTAGGAAGAGTCAGTCTTCTTGTACTTGATTCTTCATTGTGCCTTTTGTATTTAATTCCGATGCAATTTCTGTGTTTCATCGTCAATAAGAAGGTCCAAGGGATACGGTAAACCTGAAGTGAAGCATCGGAATGTATAACTCGTGTCACAGGAATGGTTCAAAACATAGACAGTAGGAAGAGTCAGTCTTCTTGTACTTAAGTCTGCATTGTGCCTTTTGTATCTAGTTCCGATGCAATTTCTGTGTTTCATCGTCAATAAGAACGTCCAAGGGATACAGAAAACCTGAAGTGAGGCATCGGAATATATGACTAGTGTCACAGGAATGGTTCAAAACATAGTCAGTAAAAAGAGTCAGTCTTCTTGTACTTAATTCAACATTGTGCCTTTTCTACTTAATTCCAAAGCAATTTCTGTGTTTCATCGTCAATAAGAAGGTCAGAGGGATACAGTAAACCTGAAGTGAAGCATCGGAATCTATAACTAGTGTCACAGAAATGGTTCAAAACATTGTCAGTAAGAAGAGTCAGTCTTCTTGTACTTAAGTCGGCATTGTGCCTTTTCTATTTAATTCCGATGAATTTCTGTGTTTCATCGTCAATAAGAAGGTCAGAGGGATACAGTAAACTTGAAGGGAAGCATCGGAATCTATAAGTGGTATCACAGTAATGGTTCAAACATAGTCAGTAAGAAGAGTCAATCGTCTTGTCCTTAAGTCGGCGTTGTGCCTTTTGTATTTAATTCCGATGGAAATTCGGTGTTTCATCGTCAATAAGGAGGTCCAAGGGATACAGTAAACCTGAAGTGAAGCATCGGATTGCATAACTAGTGTCACAGGAATGGTTCACAACATAGACAGTAGGATGAGTCAGTCTTCTTGTACTTAAGTCGGCATTGTGCTTTTTGTATTTAATTCCGATGCAATTTCTGTGTTTCATCATCAATAAGAAGGTCGGAGGGATACAGTAAACCTGAAGTGAAGCATCGGAATCTATAACTAGTGCCACAGGATAGGTTCAAAACATAGTCAGTAAGAAGACTCAGTCTTCTTGTACTTATTTTGGCATTGTGCCTTTTTATTTAATTCCGATGCAATTTCTGTGTTTCATCGTCAATATGAAGGTCCAAGGGATACAGTAAACCTGAAGTGAAGCATCGGAATGTATAACTAGTGTCACAGGAATGGTTCAAACATAGTCAGTAGGAATAGTCAGTCTTCTTGTACTTAAGTCGGCATTGTGCCTTTTGTATTTAATTCCGATGCAATTTCTGTGTTTCATCGTCAATAATAGGTCCAAGGGATACAGTAAACCTGAAGTGAAGCATCGGAATGTATAACTAGATTCACAGGAATGGTTGAAATCATAGACAGTAGGAAGAGTCACTCTTCTTGTACTTAAGCCGTCATTGTGCCTTTTGTATTTAATTCCGATGATATTTCTGTAATTCATCGTCAATAAGAAAGTCCAAGGGATACAGTAAACCTGAAGTGAAGCATCGGAATGTATAACTAGTGTCACAGGAATGGTTCAAAACATAGACAGTAAGAAGAGTCAGTCTTCTTGTACTTAAGTCGGCATTGGGCCTTTTGTATTTAATTCCGATGCAATTTCTGTGTTTCATCGTCAATAAGAAGGTCCAAGGGATACAGGAAACCTGACGTGAAGCATCGGAATGTATAACTAGTGTCACAGGAATGGTTCAAAATATAGACAGTAAGAAGTGTCAGTCTTCATGTACTTAAGTCGGCATTGTGCCTTTCGTATTTAATTCCGATGCAATTTCTGTGTTTCATCGTCAATAAGAAGGTCCAAGGGATACAGTAAACCTGAAGTGAAGCATCAGAATGTATAACTAGTGTCACAGGAATGGTTCAAAACATAGACAGTAAGAAGAGTCAGTCTTCTTGTACTTAAGTCGGCATTGTGCCTTTTGTATTTAATTCCGATGCTATTTCTGTGTTTCATCGTCAATAAGAACGTCCAAGGGATACAGTAAACCTGAAGTGTGGCATCGGAATCTATGACTAGTGTCACAGGAATGGTTCAAAGCATAGTCAGTAAAAAGAGTCAGCCTTCTTGTACTTATGTCGGGATTGTGCCTTTTCTATTTAATTCCGAAGCAATTTCTGTGTTTCATCGTCAATAAGAAGGTCCAAGAGATGCAGTACACCTGAAGTGACGCATCGGAATCTATAACTAGTGTCACTGGAATGGTTCATAACATAGACAGTAAAAAGAGTCAGTCTTCTTGTACTTACGTCGGCATTGTGCCTTTTCTATTTAATTCCGATGCAATTTCTGTGTTTCATCGTCAATAAAAAGGTCAGAGGGATACAGTAAACCTGAAGTGAAGCATCGGAATCTATAAGTGGTATCACAGTAATGGTTCAAACATAGTCAGCAAGAAGAGTGAATCGTCTTGTCCTTAAGACGGCATTGTGCCTTTCGTATTTAATTCCGATGGAGTTTCGGTGTTTCATCGTCAATAAGAAGGTCAGAGGAATACAGTAAACCTGAAGTATAGCATCGGAATGTATAACTAGTGTCGCAGGAATCGTTCAAAACATAGACAGTAGGAAGAGTCAGTCTTCTTCTACTTGAGTCGGCATTGAGACTTTTGTATTTATTTCCGATGCGATTTCTGTGTTTCATCGTCAATAAGAAGGTCAGAGGTATACAGTAAACCTGAAGTATAGCATCGGAATGTGTAACTAGTGTCGCAGGAATCGTTCAAAACATAGACAATAGGAAGAGTCAGTCTTCTTCTACTTGAGTCGGCATTGTGCCTTTTGTATTTAATTCCGATGCAATTTCTGTGTTTCATCGTGAATAAGAAGGTCCAAGGGATACGGTAAACCTGAAGTGAAGCATCGGAATGTATAACTCGTGTCACAGGAAAAGTTCAAAACATAGACAGTAGGAAGAGTCAGTCTTCTTGTACTTAAGTCTGTTTTGTGCCTTTTGTATATAGTTCCGATGCAATTTCTGTGTTTCATCGTCAATAAGAACGTCCAAGGGATACAGTAAACCTGAAGTGAGGCATCGGAATATATGACTAGTGTCACAGGAATGGTTCAAAACATAGTCAGTTAAAAGAGTCAGTCTTCTTGTACTTAAGTCAACATTGTGCCTTTTCTACTTAATTCCGATGCAATTTCTGTGTTTCATCGTCAATAAGAAGGTCAGAGGGATACAGTAAACCTGAAGTGAAGCATCGGAATCTATAACTAGTGTCATAGAAATGGTTCAAAACATAGTCAGTAAGAAGAGTCAGTCTTCTTGTACTTAAGTCGGCATTGTGCCTTTTCTATTTAATTCCGATGTAATTTCTGTGTTTCATCGTCAATAAGAAGGTCAGAGGGATACAGTAAACCTGAAGTGAAGCATCGGAATCTATAAGTGGTATCACAGTAATGGTTCAAACATAGTCAGTAAGAAGAGTCAATCGTCTTGTCCTTAAGTCGGCATTGTGCCTTTTGTATTTAATTCCGATGGAAATTCGGTGTTTCATCGTCAATAAGGAGGTCCAAGGGATACAGTAAACCTGAAGTGAAGCATCGGGTTGCATAACTAGTGTCACAGGAATGGTTCAAAACATAGACAGTAGGATGAGTCAGTCTTCTTGTACTTAAGTCGGCATTGTGCCTTTTGTATTTAATTCCGATGCAATTTCTGTGTTTCATCATCAATAAGAAGGTCGGAGGGATACAGTAAACCTGAAGTGAAGCATCAGAATCTATAACTAGTGCCACAGGATAGGTTCAAAACATAGTCAGTAAGAAGACTCAGTCTTCTTGTACTTATTTTGGCATTGTGCCTTTTTATTTAATTCCGATGCAATTTCTGTGTTTCATCGTCAATATGAAAGTCCAAGGGATACAGTAAACCTGAAGTGAAGCATCGGAATGTATAACTAGTGTCACAGGAATGGTTCAAACATAGTCAGTAGGAATAGTCAGTCTTCTTGTACTTAAGTCGGCATTGTGCCTTTTGTATTTAATTCCGATGCAATTTCTGTGTTTCATCGTCAATAATAGGTCCAAGGGATACAGTAAACCTGAAGTGAAGCATCGGAATGTATAACTAGAGTCACAGGAATGGTTGAAAACATAGACAGTAGGAAGAGTCACTCTTCTTGTACTTAAGCCGTCATTGTGCCTTTTGTATTTAATTCCGATGATATTTCTGTAATTCATCGTCAATAAGAAAGCGCAAGGGATACAGTAAACCTGAAGTGAAGCATCGGAATGTATAACTAGTGTCACAGGAATGGTTCAAAACATAGACAGTAAGAAGAGTCAGTCTTCTTGTACTTAAGTCGGCATTGGGCATTTTGTATTTAATTCCGATGCAATTTCTGTGTTTCATCGTCAATAAGAAGGTCCAAGGGATACAGTAAACCTGAAGTGAAGCATCGGAATGTATAACTAGTGTCACAGGAATGGTTCAAAACATAGACAGTAAGAAGTGTCAGTCTTCTTGTACTTAAGTCGGACTTGTGCCTTTTGTATTTAATTCCGAAGCAATTTCTGTGTTTCATCGTCAATGAGAAGGTCCAAGGGATACAGTAAACCTGAAGTGAAGCATCGGAATGTATAACTAGTGTGACAGGAATGGTTCAAAACATGGACATTAGGAAGAGTCAGTCTTCTTGTACTTAAGTCGGCATTGTGCCTTTTGTATTTAATTCCGATGCAATTTCTGTGTTTCATCGTAAATAATAAGGTCGAACGGATACAGTAAACATGAAGTGAAGCATCGGAATGTACAACTAGTGTCACCGGAATGGTTCAAAACATAGTCAGTAAAAAGAGTCAGTCTTCTTGTACTTAAGTCGGCATTGTGCCTTTTCTATTTAATTCCGATGCAATTTCTGTGTTTCATCGTCAATAAGAAGGTCCAAGGGATGCAGTACACCTGAAGTGACGCATCGGAATCTATAACTAGTGTCACTGGAATGGTTCATAAGATAGACAGTAAGAAGAGTCAGTCTTCTTGTACTTAAGTCGGCATTGTGCCTTTTCTATTTAATTCCGATGCAATTTCTGTGTTTCATGGTCAATAAGAAGGTCAGAGGAATACAGTAAACCTGAAGTGAAGCATCGGAATCTATAAGTGGTATCACAGTAATGGTTCAAACATAGTCAGTAAGAAGAGTCAATCGTCTTGTCCTTAAGTCGGCATTGTGCCTTTCGTATTTAATTCCGATGGAATTTCGGTGTTTCATCGTCAATAAGGAGGTCCGAGGGATACAGTAAACCTGAAGTGAAGCATCGGATTGTATAACTAGTGTCACAGGAATGGTTCAAAACATAGACAGTAGGATGAGTCAGTCATCTTGTACTTAAGTCGGCATTGTGCATTTTGTATTTAATTCCGATGCAATTTCTGTGTTTCATCATCAATAAGAAGGTCAGAGGGATACAGTAAACCTGAAGTGAAGCATCGGAATCTATAACAAGTGTCACAGGATAGGTTCAAAACATAGTCAGTCTTCTTGTACTTATTTCGGCATTGTGCCTTTTTATTTAATTCCGATGCAATTTCTGTGTTTCATCGTCAATATGAAGGTCCAAGGGATACAGTAAACCTGAAGTGAAGCATCGGAATGTATAACTAGTGTCACAGGAATGGTTCAAACATAGTCAGTAGGAAGAGTCAGTCTTCTTGTACTTAAGTTGGCATTGTGCCTTATGTATTTAATTCCGATGCAATTTCTGTGTTTCATCGTCAATAAGACGGTCCAAGGGATACAGTAAACCTGAAGTGAAGCATCGGAATGAATAACTCGTGTCACAGGAATGGTTCAAAACATAGACAGTAGAAAGAGTCAGTCTTCTTGTACTTAAGTCGGCATTGTGCCTTTTGTATATATTTGCGATGCAATTTCTGTGTTTCATCGTCAATAAGAACGTCCAAGGGACACAGTAAACCTGAAGTGAGGCATCAGAATATATGACTAGTGTCACAGGAATGGTTCAAAACATAGTCAGTAAAAAGAGTCAGTCTTCTTGTACTTAAGTCGGCATTGTGCCTTTTCTATTTAATTCCGATGCAATTTCTGTGTTTCATCGTCAATAAGAAGGTCCAAGGGATGCAGTACACCTGAAGTGACGCATCGGAATCTATAACTAGTGTCACTGGAATGGTTCATAACGTAGACAGTAAGAAGAGTCAGTCTTCTTGTACTTAAGTCGGCATTGTGCCTTTTCTATTTAATTCCGATGCAATTTCTGTGTTTCATCATCAATAAGAAGGTCAGAGGGATACAGTAAACCTGAAGTGAAGCATCGGAATCTATAAGTGGTATCTCAGTAATGATTCAAACATAGTCAGTAAGAAGAGTCAATTGTCTTGTCCTGAAGTCGGCATTGTGCCTTTGGTATTTAATTCCGATGGAATTTTGGTGTTTCATCGTCAATAAGGAGGTCCAAGATATACAGTAAACCTGAAGTGAAGCATCGATTTGTATAACTATTGTCACAGGAATGGTTCAAAACATAGACAGTAGGATGAGTCAGTCTTCTTGTACTTAAGTCGTCATTGTGCCATTTGTATTTAATTCCGATGGAAATTCGGTGTTTCATCGTCAATAAGGAGGTCCAAGGGATACAGTAAACCTGAAGTGAAGCATCGGAATCTATAACTAGTGTCACAGAAATGGTTCAAAACATAGTCAGTAAGAAGAGTCAGTCTTCTTGTACTTAAGTCGGCATTGTGCCTTTTCTATTTAATTCCGATGTAATTTCTGTGTTTCATCGTCAATAAGAAGGTCAGAGGGATACAGTAAACCTGAAGTGAAGCATCGGAATCTATAAGTGGTATCACAGTAATGGTTCAAACATAGTCAGTAAGAAGAGTCAATCGTCTTGTCCTTAAGCCGGCATTGTGCCTTTAGTATTTAATTCCGATGCAATTTCTGTGTTTCATCGTCAATAATAGGTCCAAGGGATACAGAAAACCTGAAGTGAAGCATCGGAATGTATAACTAGAGTCACAGGAATGGTTGAAAACATAGACAGTAGGAAGAGTCACTCTTCTTGTACTTAAGCCGTCATTGTGCCTTTTGTATTTAATTCCGATGATATTTCTGTAATTCATCGTCAATAAGAAAGTCCAAGGGATACAGTAAACCTGAAGTGAAGCATCGGAATGTATAACTAGTGTCACAGGAATGGTTCAAAACATAGACAGTAAGAAGAGTCAGTCTTCTTGTACTTAAGTCGGCATTGGGCCTTTTGTATTTAATTCCGAAGCAATTTCTGTGTTTCATCGTCAATAAGAAGGTCCAAGGGATACAGTAAACCTGAAGTGAAGCATCGGAATGTATAACTAGTGTCACAGGAATGGTTCAAAACATAGACAGTAAGAAGTGTCAGTCTTCTTGTACTTAAGTCGGAATTGTGCCTTTTGTATTTAATTCCGAAGCAATTTCTGTGTTTCATCGTCAATGAGAAGGTCCAAGGGATACAGTAAACCTGAAGTGAAGCATCGGAATGTATAACTAGTGTGACAGGAATGGTTCAAAACATGGACATTAGGAAGAGTCAGTCTTCTTGTACTTAAGTCGGCATTGTGCCTTTTGTATTTAATTCCGATGCAATTTCTGTGTTTCATCGTAAATAATAAGGTCGAACGGATACAGTAAACGTGAAGTGAAGCATCGGAATGTACAACTAGTGTCACCGGAATGGTTCAAAACATAGTCAGTAAAAAGAGTCAGTCTTCTTGTACTTAAGTCGGCATTGTGCCTTTTCTATTTAATTCCGATGCAATTTCTGTGTTTCATCGTCAATAAGAAGGTCCAAGGGATGCAGTACACCTGAAGTGACGCATCGGAATCTATAACTAGTGTCACTGGAATGGTTCATAAGATAGACAGTAAGAAGAGTCAGACTTCTTGTACTTAAGTCGGCATTGTGCCTTTTCTACTTAATTCCGATGCAATTTCTGTGTTTCATCGTCAATAAGAAGGTCAGAGGAATACAGTAAACCTGAAGTGAAGCATCGGAATCTATAAGTGGTATCACAGTAATGGTTCAAACATAGTCAGTAAGAAGAGTCAATCGTCTTGTCCTTAAGTCGGCATTGTGCCTTTCGTATTTAATTCCGATGGAATTTCGGTGTTTCATCGTCAATAAGGAGGTCCGAGGGATACAGTAAACCTGAAGTGAAGCATCGGATTGTATAACTAGTGTCACAGGAATGGTTCAAAACATAGACAGTAGGATGAGTCAGTCATCTTGTACTTAAGTCGGCATTATGCATTTTGTATTTAATTCCGATGCAATTTCTGTGTTTCATCATCAATAAGAAGGTCAGAGGGATACAGTAAACCTGAAGTGAAGCATCGGAATCTATAACAAGTGACACAGGATAGGTTCAAAACATAGTCAGTCTTCTTGTACTTATTTCGGCATTGTGCCTTTTTATTTAATTCCGATGCAATTTCTGTGTTTCATCGTCAATATGAAGGTCCAAGGGATACAGTAAACCTGAAGTGAAGCATCGGAATGTATAACTAGTGTCACAGGAATGGTTCAAACATAGTCAGTAGGAAGAGTCAGTCTTCTTGTACTTAAGTTGGCATTGTGCCTTTTGTATTTAATTCCGATGCAATTTCTGTGTTTCATCGTCAATAATAGGTCCAACGGATACAGTTAACCTGAAGTGAAGCATCGGAATGTATAACTTGTGTCACAGGAATGGTTCAAAACATAGACAGTAGGAAGAGTCAGTCTTCTTGTACTTAAGTCCGCATTGTGCCTTTTGTATATAGTTCCGATGCAATTTCTGTGTTTCATTGTTAATAAGAACGTCCAAGGGATACAGTAAACCTGAAGTGAGGCATCGGAATATATGACTAGTGTCACAGGAATGGTTCAAAACATAGTCAGTAAAAAGAGTCTGTCTTCTTGTACTTAAGTCGGCATTGTGCCTTTTCTATTTAATTCCGATGCAATTTCTGTGTTTCATCGTCAATAAGAAGGTCCAAGGGATGCAGTACACCTGAAGTGACGCATCGGAATCTATAACTAGTGTCACTGGAATGGTTCATATCATAGACAGTAAGAAAAGTCAGTCTTCTTGTACTTAAGTCGGCATTGTGCCTTTTCTATTTAATTCCGATGCAATTTCTGTGATTCATCGTCAATAAGAGGGTCAGAGGAATACAGTAAACCTGAGGTATAGCATCGGAATGTATAACTAGTGTCACAGGAATCGTTCAAAACATAGACAGTAGGAAGAGTCAGTCTTCTTCTACTTGAGACGGCATTGAGACTTTTGTATTTATTTCCGATGCGATTTCTGTGCTTCATCGTCAATATGAAGGTCAGAGGGATACAGTAAACCTGAAGTGAAGCATCGGAATCTATAACTAGTGTCACTGGAATGGTTCAAAACATAGACAGTAAGAAGAGTCAGTCTTGTTGTACTTAAGTCGGCATTGTGCCTTTTCTATTTAATTCCGATGCAATTTCTGTGTTTCATCGTCAATAAGAAGGTCAGAGGGATACAGTAAACCTGAAGTGAAGCATCGGAATCTATAAGTGGTATCACAGTAATGATTCAAACATAGTCAGTAAGAAGAGTCAATCGTCTTGTCCTGAAGTCGGCATTGTGCCTTTGGTATTTAATTCCGATGGAATTTCGGTCTTTCATCGTCAATAAGGAGGTCCAAGATATACAGTAAACCTGAAGTGAAGCATCGGATTGTATAACTATTGTCACAGGAATGGTTCAAAACATAGACAGTAGGATGAGTCAGTCTTCTTGTACTTAAGTCGTCATTGTGCCATTTGTATTTAAATCCGATGCAATTTCTGTGTTTCATCATCAATAGGAAGGTCAGAGGGATACAGTAAACCTGAAGTGAAGCATCGGAATCTATAACTAGTGTCACAGGATAGGTTCAAACATAGTCAGTAAGAAGACTCAGTCTTCTTGTACTTATTTCGGCATTGTGCCTTTTTATTTAATTCCGATGCAATTTCTGTGTTTCATCGTCAATATGAAGGTCCAAGGGATACAGTAAACCTGAAGTGAAGCATCGGAATGTATAACTAGTGTCACAGGAATGGTTCAAACATAGTCAGTAGGAAGAGTTAGTCTTCTTGTACTTAAGTCGGCATTGTGCCTTTTGTATTTAATTCCGAAGCAATTTCTGTGTTTCATCGTCAAGAATAGGTCCAAGCGATACAGTAAACCTGAAGTGAAGCATCGGAATGTATAACTAGAGTCACTGGAATGGTTGAAAATGTAGACAGTAGGAAGAGTCACTCTTCTTGTACTTAAGTCGGCATTGTGCCTTTTGTATTTAGTTCCGATGATATTTCCGTAATTCATCGTCAATAAGAAAGTCCAAGGGATACAGTAAACCTGAAGTGAAGCATCGGAATGTATAACTAGTGTCACAGGAATGGTTCAAAACATAGACAGTATGAAGTGTCAGTCTTCTTGTACTTAAGTCGGCATTGTGCCTTTTGTATTTAATTCCGATCCAATTTCTGTGCTTCATCGTCAATAACAAGGTCCAAGGGATACAGTAAACCTGAAGTGAAGCATCGGAATGTATAACTAGTGTCACAGGAATGGTTCAAACATAGACACTAAGAAGAGTCAGTCTTCTTGTACTTAAGTCGGAATTGTGCCTTTTGTATTTAATTCCGATGCAATTTCTGTGTTTCATCGTCAATAATAGGTCCAAGGGATACAGTAAACCTGAAGTGAAGCATCGGAATGTATAACTAGAGTCACTGGAATGGTTGAAAACATAGACAGTAGGAAAAGTCACTCTTCTTGTACTTAAGTCGGCATTGTGCCTTTTGTATTTAGTTCCGATGATATTTCTGTAATTCATCGTCAATAAGAAAGTCCAAGGGATACAGTAAACCTGAAGTGAAGCATCGGAATGTATAACTAGTGTCTCAGGAATATTTCAAAACATAGACAGTAAGAAGAGTCAGTCTTCTTGTACTGAAGTCGGCATTGGTCCTCTTGTATTTAATTCCGATACAATTTCTGTGTTTCATCGTCAATAAGAAGGTCCAAGGGATACAGTAAACCTGAAGTGAAGCATCGGAATGTATAACTAGTGTGACAGGAATGGTTCAAAACATGGACATTAGGAAGAGTCAGTCTTCTTGTACATAAGTCTGCATTGTGCCTTTTGTATTTAATTCCGATGAAATTTCTGTGTTTCATCGTCAATAAAAAGGTCGAACGGATACAGTAAACGTGAAGTGAAGCATCGGAATGTATAACTAGTGTCACCGGAATGGTTCAAACATAGTCAGTACAAAGGGTCAGTCTTCTTGTACTGAAGTCGGCATTGTGCCTTTTGTATTTAATTCCGATGCAATTTCTGTGTTTCATCGTCAATGAGAAGGTCCAAGGGATGCAATACACCTGAAGTGACGCATCGGAATCTATAACTAGTGTCACTGGAATGGTTCATAACAAAGACAGTAAGAAGAGTCAGTCTTCTTGTACTTAAGTCGGCATTGTGCCTTTTCTATTTAATTCAGATGCAATTTCTGTGTTTCATCGTCAATAAGAAGGTCAGAGGGATACAGTAAACCTGAAGTGAAGCATCGGAATCTATAAGTGGTATCACAGTAATGGTTCAAACATAGTCAGTAAGAAGAGTCAATCGTCTTGTCCTAAAGTCGGCATTGTGCCTTTCGTATTTAATTCCAATGGAATTTCGGTGTTTCATCGTCAATAAGGAGGTCCAAGGGATACAGTAAACCTGAAGTGAAGCATCGGATAGTATAACTAGTGTCATAGGAATGGTTCAAAACACAGACAGTAGGATGAGTCAGTCTTCTTGTACTTAAGTTGGCATTGTGCATTTTGTATTTAATTCCGATGCAATTTCTGTGTTTCATTATCAATAAGAACTTCAGAGGGATACAGTAAACCTGAAGTGAAGCATCGGAATCTATAACTAGTGTCACAGGGTAGGTTCAAAACATAGTCAGTAAGAAGACTCAGTCTTCTTGTACTTATTTCGGCATTGTGCCTTTTTATTTAATTCCGATGCAATTTCTGTGTTTCATCGTCAATATGAAGGTCCAAGAGATACAGTAAACCTGAAGTGAAGCATCGGAATGTATAACTAGTGTCACAGCAATGGTTCAAACATAGTCAGTACGAAGAGTCCGTCTTCTTGTACTTAAGTCGGCATTGTGATTTTTGTATTTAATTCCGATGCAATTTCTGTGTTTCATCGCCAATAATAGGTCCAAGGGATACAGTAAACCTGAATTGAAGCATCGGAATGTATAAATAGAGTCACTGGAATGGTTGAAAACATAGACAGTAGGAAGAGTCACTCTTCTTGTACTTAAGTCGGCATTGTGCCTTTTGTATTTAGTTCAGATGATATTTCTGTAATTCATCATCAATAAGAAAGTCCAAGGGATACAGTAAACCTGAAGTGAAGCATCGGAATGTATAACTAGTGTCACAGGAATGGTTCAAAACATAGACACTAAGAAGAGTCAGTCTTCTTGTACTTAAGTCGGAATTGTGCCTTTTGTATTTAATTCCGATTCAATTTCTGTGTTTCATCGTCAATAATAGGTCCAAGGGATACAGTAAACCTGAAGTGAAGCATCGGAATGTATAACTAGAGTCACTGGAATGGTTGAAAACATAGACAGTAGGAAGAGTCACTCTTCTTGTACTTAAGTCGGCATTGTGCCTTTTGTATTTAGTTCCGATGATATTTCTGTAATTCATCGTCAATAAGAAGGTCGAGCGGATACAGTAAACGTGATGTGAAGCATCGGAATGTATAACTAGTGTCACAGGTAGGTTCAAACATAGTCAGTAGGAAGAGTCCGTCTTCTTGTACTTAAGTCGGCATTGTGCCTTTTGTATTTAATTCCGATGCAATTTCTGTGTTTCATCGCCAATAATAGGTCCATGGGATACAGTAAACCTGAAGTGAAGCATCAGAATGTATAACTAGAGCCACTGGAATGGTTGAAAACATAGACATTAGAAAGAGTCACTCTTCTTGTACTTAAGTCGGCATTGTGCCTTTTGTATTTAGTTCCGATGATATTTCTGTAATTCATCGTCAATAAGAAAGTCCAAGGGATACAGTAAACCTGAAGTGAAGCATCGGAATGTATAACTAGTGTCACAGGAATGGTTCAAATCATAGACAGTAAGAAGAGTCAGTCTTCTTGTACTTAAGTCGGCATTGTGCCTTTTGTATTTAATTCCGATGCAATTTCTGTGCTTCATCGTCAATAACAAGGTCCAAGGGATACAGTAACCCTGAAGTGAAGCATCGGAATGTATAACTAGTGTCACAGGAATGGTTCAAAACATAGGCAGTAGGAAGAGTCAGTCCTCTTGTACTTAAGTCGGCATTGTGCCTTTTGTATTTAATTCCGAAGCAATTTCTGTGTTTCATCGTCAATAAGAACGTCCAAGGGATACAGTAAACCTGAAGTGTGGCATCGGAATCTATGACTAGTGTCACAAGAATGGTTCAAAACATAGTCAGTAAAAAGGGTCAGTCTTCTTGTACTTAAGTCGTCATTGTGCCTTTCGTATTTAATTCCGATGGAATTTCGGTGTCTCATCGTCAATAAGAAGATCCAAGGAATACAGTAATCCTGAAGTGAAGCGTCGGAATGTATAACTAGTGTGACAGGAATGGTTCAAAACATAGACAGTAGGAAGAGTCAGTCTTCTTGTACTTATGTCGGCGTTGTGCCTTTTGTATTTAATTCCGATGCAATTTCTGTGTTTCGTCGTCAACTAGAAAGTCCAAGGGATACAGTAAACCTGCAGTGAAGCATCCGAATCTATAACTAGTGTCACAGGAATGGTTCAAAGCATAGAGAGTAATAAGAGTCAGGCTTCTTGTACTTAACTCGGCATTGTGCCTTTTGTATTTAATTCCGATGCATTTTCTGTGTTTCATCGTCAATAAGTAGGTTAGAGGGATATAGTAAACATGATGTGAAGCATCGGAATCTATAACTAGTGTCACAGGAATGGTTCAAAACATAGTCAGTAAGAAGAGTCAGTCTTCTTGTACTTAATTCGGCATTGTGCCTTTTTATTTAATTCCGATGCAATTTCTGTGTTTCATCGTCAATAAGAAGGTCCAAGGGATACAGTTAATCTGAAGTGAAGCTTCGGATTCTATAACTAGTGTCACAGAAATGTTTCAAAACATAGTCAGTTAGAAGAGTCAGTCTTCTTGTACTTAAGTCAACATTGTGCCTTTTCTACTTAATTCCGATGCAATTTCTGTGTTTCATCGTCAATAAGAAAGTCAGAGGGATAAAGTATACCTGAAGTGTAGCATCGGAATCTATAACTAGTGTCACAGGAATGGTTAAAAAATAGACAGTAAGAAGAGTCAGCCTTCTTGTACTTAAGTCGGCATTGTGCTTTTTCTATTTATTTCCGATGCAATTTCTGTGTCTCATCTTCAATAGGAAGGTCAGAGGGATACAGTAAACCTGAAGTGAAGCATCGGAATCTATAACTAGTGTCACAGGAATGGTTCGAAACATAGAGGGTAAGAAAAGTCAGTCTTCTTGTACTTAATTCGGCATTGTGCCTTTTCTATTTAATTCCGATGCAATTTCTGTGTTTCATCGTAAATAAGAAGAAGGTCAGAGTGATACAGTAAACCTGAAGTGAAGCATCCAAATCTATAACTAGTGTCACAGGAATGGTTCAAAACATAGACAATAAGGGTCAGTCTTCTTGTACTTAAGTCGGCATTGTGCCTTTTCTATTTAATTCCGATGCAATTTCTGTGTTTCGTCGTCAATAAGAAGGTCCAAGGGATACAGTAAACCTGAAGTGAAGCATCGGAATCTATAACTAGTGTCACAGGAATGTTTCAAAACATACACAGTAAGAAGAGTCAGTCCTCTTGTACTTAAATCGGCATTGTGCTTGTTGTATCTAATTCCGATGCAATTTCTGTGTTTCATCGTCAATAAGAAGGTCAGAGGGATACAGTTAACCTGAAGTGAAGCATCGGAATCTATAACCAGTGTCACAGGAATGGTTCAAACATAGTCAGTTAGAAGAGTCAGTCTTCTTGTACTTAAGTCGGCATTGTGCCTTTTCTATTTAATTCCGATGCAATTTCTGTGCTTCATCGTCAATAAGAAGGTTAGAGGGATACAGTAAACCTGAAGTGAAGCATCGGAATGTATAACTACTGTCACAGGAATGGTTCAAAACATGGACAGTAGGAAGAGTCAGTCTTCTTGTACTTGAGTGGGCATTGAGCTTTTCGTATGTATTTCCGATGCAATTTCTGTGTTTCATCGTCTGTAAGAAGGTCAGAGGGATGCAGTAAACCTGAAGTGAAGCATCGGAATCTATAACTAGTGTCACAGGAATGGTTCAAATCATAGACAGGAGGAAGAGTCATTCTTCTTTTACTTAAGTCGGCATTGTGCCATTTCTATTTAATTCCGATGCAATTTCTGTGTTTCATCGTCAATAAGAAGGTCAGAGGGATACAGTACACATGAAGTGAATCATCGGAAACTATAACTAGTGTCACAGGAATGGTTGAAAACATAGACAGTAGGAAGAGTCAGTCTACATGTACTTAAGTCGGCATCGTGCATTTGTATTTAATTCCGATGCAATTTCTGTGTTTCATCGTCAATACGAAGGTCAGAGGGATACAGCTAACCTGAAGTGAAACATCGGAATCTATAACTAGTGTCACAAGAATGGTTCAAATCATAGACAGTAAGAAGAGTCAGTCTTCTTATACTTAAGTCAACATTGTGCCTTTTCTACTTAATTCCGATGCAATTTCTGTGTTTCATCGTCAATAAGAAAGTCAGAGGGATAAAGTATACCTGAAGTGTAGCATCGGAATCTATAACTAGTGTCACAGGAATGGTTAAAAAATAGACAGTAAGAAGAGTCAGCCTTCTTGTACTTAAGTCGGCATTGTGCCTTTTCTATTTATTTCCGATGCAATTTCTGTGTCTCACCTTCAATAGGAAGGTCAGAGGGATACAGTAAACCTGAAGTGAAGCATCGGAATCTATAACTAGTGTCACAGGAATGGTTCGAAACATAGAGAGTAAGAAAAGTCAGTCTTCTTGTACTTAATTCGGCATTGTGCCTTTTCTATTTAATTCCGATGCAATTTCTGTGTTTCATCGTAAATAAGAAGAAGGTCAGAGTTATACAGTAAACCTGAAGTGAAGCATCCAAATCTATAACTAGTGTCACAGGAATGGTTCAAAACATAGACAATAAGGGTAAGTCTTCTTGTACTTAAGTCGGCATTGTGCCTTTTCTATTTAATTCCGATGCAATTTCTGTGTTTCGTCGTCAATAAGAAGGTCCAAGGGATACAGTAAACCTGAAGTGAAGCTTCGGAATCTATAACTAGTGTCACAGGAATGTTTCAAAACATACACAGTAAGAAGAGTCAGTCCTCTTGTACTTAAATCGGCATTGTGCTTGTTGTATCTAATTCCGATGCAATTTCTGTGTTTCATCGTCAATAAGATGGTCAGAGGGATACAGTTAACCTGAAGTGAAGCATCGGAATCTATAACTAGTGTCACAGGAATGGTTCAAAACATAGTCAGTTAGAAGAGTCAGTCTTCTTGTACTTAAGTCGGCATTGTGCCTTTTCTATTTAATTCCGATGCAATTTCTGTGCTTCATCGTCAATAAGAAGGTTAGAGGGATACAGTGAACCTGAAGTGAAGCATTGGAATGTATAACTACTGTCACAGGAATGGTTCAAAGCATGGACAGTAGGAAGAGTCAGTCTTCTCGTACTTGAGTGGGCATTGAGCTTTTCGTATGTATTTCCGATGCAATTTCTGTGTTTCATCGTCTGTAAGAAGGTCAGAGGGATGCAGTAAACCTGAAGTGAAGCATCGGAATCTATAACTAGTGTCACAGGAATGGTTCAAATCATAGACAGGAGGAAGAGTCATTCTTCTTGTACTTATGTCGGCATTGTGCCATTTCTATTTAATTCCGATGCAATTTCTGTGTTTCATCGTCAATAAGAAGGTCCAAGGGATACAGTAAACCTGAAGTGAAGCATCGGAATCTATAACTAGTGTCACAGGAATGTTTCAAAACATACACAGTAAGAAGAGTCAGTCCTCTTGTACTTAAATCGGCATTGTGCTTGTTGTATCTAATTCCGATGCAATTTCTGTGTTTCATCGTCAATAAGAAGGTCAGAGGGATACAGTTAACCTGAAGTGAAGCATCGGAATCTATAACTAGTGTCACAGGAATGGTTCAAAACATAGACAGTGGGAAGAGTCAGTCTTCTTGTACTTAAGTCGGCAGTGTGCCTTTTCTATTTAATTCCGATGCAATTTCTGTGCTTCATCGTCAATAAGAAGGTCAGAGGGATACAGTACACATGAAGTGAATCATCGGAAACTATAACTAGTGTCACAGGAATGGTTGAAAACATAGACAGTAGGAAGAGTCAGTCTACATGTACTTAAGTCGGCATCGTGCATTTGTATTTAATTCCGATGCAATTTCTGTGTTTCATCGTCAATACGAAGGTCAGAGGGATACAGCTAACCTGAAGTGAAACATCGGAATCTATAACTAGTGTCACAAGAATGGTTCAAATCATAGACAGTAAGAAGAGTCAGCCTTCTTGTACTTAAGTCGGCATTGTGCCTTTTCTATTTATTTCCGATGCAATTTCTGTGTCTCATCTTCAATAGGAAGGTCAGAGGGATACAGTAAACCTGAAGTGAAGCTTCGGAATCTATAACTAGTGTCACAGGAATGGTTCGAAACATAGAGAGTAAGAAAAGTCAGTCTTCTTGTACTTAATTCGGCATTGTGCCTTTTCTATTTAATTCCGATGCAATTTCTGTGTTTCATCGTAAATAAGAAGAAGGTCAGAGTGATACAGTAAACCTGAAGTGAAGCATCCAAATCTATAACTAGTGTCACAGTAATGGTTCAAAACATAGACAATAAGGGTCAGTCTTCTTGTACTTAAGTCGGCATTGTGTCTTTTCTATTTAATTCCGATGCAATTTCTGTGTTTCGTCGTCAATAAGAAGGTCCAAGGGATACAGTAAACCTGAAGTGAAGCATCGGAATCTATAACTAGTGTCACAGGAATGTTTCAAAACATACACAGTAAGAAGAGTCAGTCCTCTTGTACTTAAATCGGCATTGTGCTTGTTGTATCTAATTCCGATGCAATTTCTGTGTTTCATCGTCAATAAGAAGGTCAGAGGGATACAGTTAACCTGAAGTGAAGCATCGGAATCTATAACTAGTGTCACAGGAATGGTTCAAAACATAGACAGTGGGAAGAGTCAGTCTTCTTGTACTTAAGTCGGCAGTGTGCCTTTTCTATTTAATTCCGATGCAATTTCTGTGTTTCATCGTCAATAAGAAGGTCAGAGGACTACAGTAAACCTGAAGTATAGCATCGGAATGAATGACTAGTGTCACAGGAATGGTTCAAATCATAGACAGTGGGAAGAGTCAGTCTACATGTACTTAAGTCGGCATTGTGCCTTTTGTATTTAATTCCGATGCAATTTTTGTGCTTCATCGTCAATAAGAAGGTCAGAGGGATACAGTAAACCTGAAGTGAAACATCGGAATCTATAACTAGTGTCAACGGAATGGTTCAAACATAGTCAGTACAAAGAGTCAGTCTTCTTGTACTGAAGGTGGCATTGTGCCTTTTGTATTTAATTCCGATGCAATTTCTGTGTTTCATCGTCAATAAGAAAGTCCAAGGGATACAGTAAACCTGAAGTGAGGCATCGGAATGTATAACTAGTGTGACAGGAATGGTTCAAAACATGGACAGTAGGATGAGTCAGTCTTCTTGTACTTGAGTCGGCATTGTGCCTTTTCTATTTAATTCCGGTGCAATTTCTGTGTTTCATCGCAATAAGAAAGTCTTTGGGATACAGTAAACCTGAAGTGAAGCATCGGAATCTATAACTAGTGTCACAGAAATGATTCGAAACATAGTCAGTAAGAAGAGTCAGTCTTCTTGTACTTAAGCCGGCATTGTGCCTTTTGTATTGAATTCCGATGCAATTTCTGTGTTTCATCGTCAATAAGAAGGTCAGAGGAATACAGTAAACCTGAAGGATAGCATCGGAATATATAATCAGTGTCACAGGAATCGTTCTAATCATAGACAGTAGGAAGAGTCAGTCTTCTTCTACTTGAGTCGGCATTGAGCCTTTTGTATTTATTTCCGATGCAATTTCTGTGTTTCATCGTCAATAAGAAAGTCAGAGGGATACAGTAAACCAGAAGTGAAGCATCGGAATCTATAAGTAGTGTCACAGGAATGGTTCAAAACATAGACAGTAGGAAGAGTCATTCTTCTTGTACTGAAGTCGGCATTGTGCATTTTCTATTTAATTCCGATGCAATTTCTGTGTTTCATCGTCAATAAGACGGTCAGAGGGATACAGTAAACCTGAAGTGAATGATCGGAATCTATAACTAGTGTCACAGGAATGTTTCAAAACATACACAGTAAGAAGAGTCAGTCCTCTTGTACTTAAATCGGCATTGTGCTTGTTGTATCTAATTCCGATGCAATTTCTGTGTTTCATCGTCAATAAGAAGGTCAGAGGGATACAGTTAACCTGAAGTGAAGCATCGGAATCTATAACTAGTGTCACAGGAATGGTTCAAAACATAGACAGTGGGAAGAGTCAGTCTTCTTGTACTTAAGTCGGCAGTGTGCCTTTTCTATTTAATTCCGATGCAATTTCTGTGCTTCATCGTCAATAAGAAGGTCAGAGGGATACAGTACACATGAAGTGAATCATCGGAAACTATAACTAGTGTCACAGGAATGGTTGAAAACATAGACAGTAGGAAGAGTCAGTCTACATGTACTTAAGTCGGCATCGTGCATTTGTATTTAATTCCGATGCAATTTCTGTGTTTCATCGTCAATACGAAGGTCAGAGGGATACAGCTAACCTGAAGTGAAACATCGGAATCTATAACTAGTGTCACAGGAATGGTTCAAATCATAGACAGTAAGAAGAGTCAGCCTTCTTGTACTTAAGTCGGCATTGTGCCTTTTCTATTTATTTCCGATGCAATTTCTGTGTCTCATCTTCAATAGGAAGGTCAGAGGGATACAGTAAACCTGAAGTGAAGCTTCGGAATCTATAACTAGTGTCACATGAATGGTTAAAAAATTGACAGTAAGAAGAGTCAGCCTTCTTGTACTTAAGTCGGCATTGTGCCTTTTCTATTTATTTCCGATGCAATTTCTGTGTCTCATCTTCAATAGGAAGGTCAGAGGGATACAGTAAACCTGAAGTGAAGCATCGGAATCTATAACTAGTGTCACAGGAATGGTTCGAAACATAGAGAGTAAGAAAAGTCAGTCTTCTTGTACTTAATACGGCATTGTGCCTTTTCTATTTAATTCCGATGCAATTTCTGTGTTTCGTCGTAAATAAGAAGATGGTCAGAGTGATACAGTAAACCTGAAGTGAAGCATCCAAATCTATAACTAGTGTCACAGGAATGGTTCAAAATATAGACGATATGAAGGGTCAGTCTTCTTGTACTTAAGTCGGCATTGTGCCTTTTCTATTTAATTCCGATGCAATTTCTGTGTTTCGTCGTCAATAAGAAGGTCCAAGGGATACAGTAAACCTGAAGTGAAGCATCGGAATCTATAACTAGTGTCTCAGGAATGTTTCAAAACATACACAGTAAGAAGAGTCAGTCCTCTTGTACTTAAATCGGCATTCTGCTTGTTGTATCTAATTCCGATGCAATTTCTGTGTTTCGTCGTCCATAAGAAGGTCCAAGGGATACAGTAAACCTGAAGTATAGCATCGGAATGAATGACTAGTGTAACAGGAATGGTTCAAATCATAGACAGTGGGAAGAGTCAGTCTACATGTACTTAAGTCGGCATTGTGCCTTTTGTATTTAATTCCGATGCAATTTTTGTGCTTCATCGTCAATAAGAAGGTCAGAGGGATACAGTAAACCCAAAGTGAAACATCGGAATCCAAAACTAGTGTCACCATAATGGTTCAAACATAGTCAGTACAAAGAGTCAGTCAACTTGAACTGAAGGTGGCATTGTGCCTTTTGTATTTAATTCCGATGCAATTACTGTGTTTCATCGTCAATAAGAATATCCAAGGGATACAGTACACCAGAAGTGAGGCATCGGAATGTATAACTAGTGTCACAGAAATGGTTCAAAACATAGTCAGTAAGAAGAGTCAGTCTTCTTGTACTTAAGTCGGCATTGTGCCTTTTCTATTTAATTCCGATGCAATTTCTGTGTTTCATCGTCAATAAGAAGGTCAGAGGAATACAGTACACCTGAAGGATAGCATCGGAATGTATAATCAGTGTCACAGGAATCGTTGTAATCATAGACAGTAGGAAGAGTCAGTCTTCTTCTACTTGAGTCTGCATTGAGCCTTTTGTATTTATTTCCGATGCAATTTCTGTGTTTCATCGTCAATAAGAAGGTCAGAGGTATACAGTAAACCTGAAGTGAAGCATCGGAATCTATAAGTAGTGTCGCAGGAATGGTTCAAAACATAGACAGTAGGAAGAGTCATTCTTCTTGTACTTAAGTCGGCATTGTGCATTTTGTATTTAATTCCGATGCAATTTCTGTGTTTCATCGTCAATAAGACGGTCAGAGGGATACAGTAAACCTGAAGTGAATGATCGGAATCTATAACTAGTGTCACAGGAATGGTTCAAATCATAGACAGTGGGAAGAGTCAGTCTACATGTACTTAGGTGGGCATTCTGCCTTTTGTATTCAATTCCGATGCAATTTTTGTGTTTCATCGTCAATAAGAAGGTCAGAGGGATACAGTAAACCTGAAGTGAAACATCGGAATCTATAACTAGTGTCACCGGAATGATTCAAACATAGTCAGTACAAAGAGTCAGTCTTCTTGTACTGAAGTCGGCATTGTGCCTTTTGTATTTAATTCCGATGCAATTTCTGTGTTTCATCGTCAATAAGAAGGTCAAAGGGATACAGTACACATGAAGTGAATCATCGGAATCTCTAACTAGTGTCACAGGAATGGTCGGAAACATAGACAGTAGGATGAGTCAGTCTACATGTACTTAAGTCGGCATCGTGCCTTTTGTTTTTAATTCCGATGCAATTTCTGTGTTTCATCGTCAATACGAAGGTCAGAGGGATACAGCTAACCTGAAGTGAAGCATCAGAATCTATAACTAGTGTCACAGGAATGGTTCAAAGATAGACAGTAAGAAGAGTCAGTCTACTTGTACTTAAGTCGGCATTGTGCCTTTTGTATTTAGTTCTGACGCAATTTCTGTGTTTCATTGTCAATAAGAAGGTCCAAGGGATACAGTACACCTGAAGTGAAACATCGGAATCTATAACTAGTGTCACAAGAATGGTTCAAATCATTGACAGTAAGAAGAGTCAGTCTTCTTATACTTAAGTCAACATTGTGCCTTTTCTACTTAATTCCGATGCAATTTCTGTGTTTCATCGTCAATAAGAAGGTCAGAGGGATAAAGTATACCTGAAGTGTAGCATCGGAATCTATAACTAGTGTCACAGGAATGGTTAAAAAATTGACAATAAGAAGAGTCAGATTTCTTGTACTTAAGTCGGCATTGTGCCTTTTCTATTTATTTCCGACGCAATTTCTGTGTCTCATCTTCAATAGGAAGGTCAAAGGGATACAGTAAACCTGAAGTGAAGCATCTGAATCTATAACTAGTGTCACAGGAATGGTTCGAAACATACAGAGTAAGAAAAGTCAGTCTTCTTGTACTTAATTCGGCATTGTGCCTTTTCTATTTAATTCCGAGCAATTTCTGTGTTTCATCGTAAATAAGAAGAAGGTCAGAGTGATACAGTAAACCTGAAGTGAAGCATCCAAATCTATAACTAGTGTCACAGGAATGGTTCAAAACATAGACGATAGGAAGGGTCAGTCTTCTTGTACTTAAGTCGGCATTGTGCCTTTTCTATTTATTTCCGATGCAATTTCTGTGTTTCGTCGTCAATAAGAAGGTCCAAGGGATACAGTAAACCTGAAGTGAAGCTTCGGAATGTATAACTAGTGTAACAGAATGTTTCAAAACATACACAGTAAGAAGAGTCAGTCCTCTTGTACTTAAATCGGCATTGTGCTTGTTGTATCTAATTCCGATGCAATTTCTGTGTTTCGTCGTCAATAAGAAGGTCCAAGGGATACAGTAAACCTGAAGTGAAGCATCGGAATCTATAACTAGTGTCACAGGAATGTTTCAAAACATACACAGTAAGAAGAGTGAGTCCTCTTGTACTTAAATCGGCATTGTGCTTGTTGTATCTAATTTCGATGCAATTTCTGTGTTTCATCGTCAATAAGAAGGTCAGAGGGATACAGTTAACCTGAAGTGAAGCATCGGAATCTATAACTAGTGTCACAGGAATGGTTCAAAACATTGACAGTAGGATGAGTCAGTCTTCTTGTACTTAAGTCGGAAGTGTGCCTTTTCTATTTAATTCCGATGCAATTTCTGTGTTTCATCGTCAATAAGAAGGTCAGAGGAATACAGTAAACGTGAAGTATAGCATCGGAATGAACGACTAGTGTCGCAGGAATGGTTCAAATCATAGACAGTGGGAAGAGTCAGTCTACATGTACTTAAGTCGGCATTGTGCCTTTTGTATTTAATTCCGATGCAATTTTTGTGCTTCATCGTCAATAAGAAGGTCAGAGGGATACAGTAAACCTGAAGTGAAACATCGGAATCCATAACTAGTGTCACCGGAATGGTTCAAACATAGTCAGTACAAAGAGTCAGTCTTCTTGTACTGAAGGTGGCATTGTGCCTTTTGTATTTAATTCCGATGCAATTTCTGTGTTTCATCGTCAATGAGAAAGTCCAAGGGATACAGTACACCTGAAGTGAGGCATCGGAATGTATAACTAGTGTGACAGGAATGGTTCAAAACATGGACAGTAGGAAGAGTCAGTCTTCTTGTACTTGAGTCGGCATTGTGCCTTTTCTATTTAATTCCGATGCAATTTCTGTGTTTCATCGTCAATAAGAAAGTCAGAGGGATACAGTAAACCTGAAGTGAAGCATCGGAATCTATAACTAGTGTCACAGAAATGGTTCAAAACATAGTCAGTAAGAAGAGTCAGTCTTCTTGTACTTAAGTCGGCATTGAGCCTTTTATATTTAATTCCGATGCAATTTCTGTGTTTTATCGTCAATAAGAAGGTCAGAGGAATACAGTAAACCTGAAGGATAGCATCGGAATGTATAATCAGTGTCACAGGAATCGTTCTAATCGTAGAGAGTAGGAAGAGTCAGTCTTCTTCTACTTGAGTCGGCATTGAGCCTTTTGTATTTATTTCCGATGCAATTTCTGTATTCATCGTCACTAAGAAGGTCAGAGGGATACAGTAAACCTGAAGTGAAGCATCGGAATCTATAAGTAGTGTCAGAGGAATGGTTCAAAACATAGACAGTAGGAAGGGTCATTCTTCTTGTACTTAAGTCGGCATTGTGCATTTTCTATTTAATTCCGATGCAATTTCTGTGTTTCATCGTCAATAAGACGGTCAGAGGGATACAGTAAACCTGAAGTGAATGATCGGAATCTATAACTAGTGTCACAGGAATGGTTCAAATCATAGACAGTGGGAAGAGTCAGTCTACATGTACTTAGGTCGGCATTGTGCCTTTTGTATTTAATTCCGATGCAATTTTTGTGTTTCATCGTCAATAAGAAGGTCAGAGGGATACAGTAAACCTGAAGTGAAACATCGGAATCTATAACTAGTGTCACCGGAATGATTCAAATATAGTCAGTACAAAGAGTCAGTCTTCTTGTACTGAAGTCGGCATTGTGCCTTTTGTATTTAATTCCGATGCAATTTCTGTGTTTCATCGTCAATAAGAAGGTCAGAGGGATACAGTACACATGAAGTGAATCATCGGAATCTATAACTAGTGTCACAGGAATGGTTGAAAACATAGACAGTAGGAAGAGTCAGTCTACATGTACTTAAGTCGGCATCGTGCCTTTTGTATTTAATTCCGATGCAATTTCTGTGTTTCATCGTCAATACGTAGGTCAGAGGTATACAGCTAACCTGAAGTGAAGCATCAGAATCTATATCTAGTGTCACAGGAATGGTTCAGAAATAGACAGTAAGAAGAGTCAGTCTACTTGTACTTAAGTCGGCATTGTGCCTTTTTTATTTAATTCCGACGGAATTTCTGTGTTTCATCATCAATAAGAAGGTCCAAGGGATACAGTACACCTGAAGTGAAACATCGGAATCTATAACTTGTGTCACAAGAATGGTTCAAATCATAGACAGTAAGAAGAGTCAGTCTACATGTACTTAGGTCGGCATTGTGCCTTTTGTATTTAATTCCGATGCAATTTTTGTGTTTCATCGTCAATAAGAATGTCCAAGGGATCCAGTAAACCTGAAGTGAAGCATCGGATTGTATAACTAGTGCCACAGGAACGGTTCAAAACATAGACAGTAGGATGAGTCAGTCTTCTTGTACTTAAGTCGGCATTGTGCCTTTTCTATTTAATTCCGATGCAATTTCTGTGTTTCATCATCAATAAGAAGGTCAGAGGGATACAGTAAACCTGAAGTGAAGCTTCGGAATCTGTAACTAGTGTCACAGGATAGGTTCAAAACGTAGTCAGTAAGTAGACTCAGTCTTCATGTACTTATTTCGGCATTGTGTCTTTTGTATTTCATTCCGATGCAATTTCTGTGTTTCATCAACAATAAGAAGGTCCAAGGGAAACAGGAAACCTGAAGTGAAGCATCGGAATGTATAACTAGTGTGACAGGAATGGTTCAAAATATGGATATTAGGAAGAGTCAGTCTTCTTGTACTTAAGTCGTCATTGTGCCTTTTGTATTTAATTCCGATGCAATTTCTGTGTTTCATCGTCAATAGGAAGGTCGAACGGATACAGTAAACGTGAAGTGAAACATCGGAATGTATAACTAGTGTCACAGGAATGGTTCAAAGCATAGACAGTAGGAAGAGTCAGTCTTCTTGTACTTGAGTCGGTATTGTGCCTTTTGTATTTAATTCCGATGCAATTTCTATGTTTCATCGTCAATAAGAAGGTCAGAGGGATACAGTTAACCTGAAGTGAAGCATCGGAATCTATAACTAGTGTCACAGGAATGGTTCAAAACATAGACAGTAGAAAGAGTCAGTCTTCTTGTACTTAAGTCGGCAGTGTGCCTTTTCTATTTAATTCCGATGCAATTTCTGTGTTTCATCGTCAATAAGAAGGTCAGAGGAATACAGTAAACCTGAAGTATAGCATCGGAATGAATGACTAGTGTCACAGGAATCGTTCAAATCATAGACAGTAGCAAGAGTCAGTCTTTTTCTACTTGAGTCGGCATTGAGCCTTTTGTATTTATTTCCGATGCAATTTCTGTGTTTCATCGTCATCAACAAGGTCAGAGGGATGCAGTAAACCTGAAGTGAAGCATCGGAATCCATAAGTAGTGTCACAGGAATGGTTCAAAACATAGACAGTAGGAAGAGTCATTCTTCTTGTACTGAAGTCGGCATTGTGCATTTTCTATTTAGTACCGATCCAATTTCTGTGTTTCATCGTCAATAAGACGGTCAGAGGGAGACAGTAGACCTGAAGTGAATCATCTGAATCTATAACTAGTGTCACAGGAATGGTTCAAATCATAGACAGTGGGAAGAGTCAGTCTACATGTACATAAGTCGGCATTGTGCCTTTTGTATATAATTCCGATGCAATTTTTGTGCTTCATCGTCAATAAGAAGGTCAGAGGGATACAGTAAACCTGAAGTGAAGCATCGGAATCTATAACTAGTGTCACAGGAATGGTTCAAAACATTGACAGTAGGATGAGTCAGTCTTCTTGTACTTAAGTCGGAAGTGTGCCTTTTGTATTTAATTCCGATGCAATTTCTGTGTTTCATCGTCAATAAGAATGTCCAAGGGATCCAGTAAACCTGAAGTGAAGCATCGGATTGTATAACTAGTGCCACAGGAATGGTTCAAAACATAGACAGTAGGATGAGTCAGTCTTCTTGTACTTAAGTCGGCATTGTGCCTTTTCTATTTAATTCCGATGCAATTTCTGTGTTTCATCGTCAATAAGAAGGTCAGAGGGATACAGTAAACCTGAAGTGAAACATCGGAATCCATAACTAGTGTCACCGGAATGGTTGAAACATAGTCAGTACAAAGAGTCAGTCTTCTTGTACTGAAGGTGGCATTGTGCCTTTTGTATTTAATTCCGATGCAATTTCTGTGTTTCATCGTCTATAAGAAAGTCCAAGGGATACAGTACACCTGAAGTGAGGCATCGGAATGTATAACTAGTGTGACAGGAATGGTTCAAAACATGGACAGTAGGAAGAGTCAGTCTTCTTGTACTTGAGTCGGCATTGTGCCTTTTCTATTTAATTCCGATGCAATTTCTCTGTTTCATCGTCAATAAGAAAGTCAGAGGGATACAGTAAACCTGAAGTGAAGCATCGGAATCTATAACTAGTGTCACAGAAATGGTTCAAAACATAGTCAGTAAGAAGAGTCAGTCTTCTTGTACTTAAGTCGGCATTGAGCCTTTTATATTTAATTCCGATGCAATTTCTGTGTTTCATCGTCAATAAGAAGGTCAGAGGAATACAGTAAACCTGAAGGATAGCATCGGAATGTATAATCAGTGTCACAGGAATCGTTCTAATCGTAGACAGTAGGAAGAGTCAGTCTTCTTCTACTTGAGTCGGCATTGAGCCTTTTGTATTTACTTCCGATGCAATTTCTGTATTCATCGTCACTAAGAAGGTCAGAGGGATACAGTAAACCTGAAGTGAAGCATCGGAATCTATAAGTAGTGTCACAGGAATGGTTCAAAACATAGACAGTAGGAAGGGTCATTCTTCTTGTACTTAAGTCGGCATTGTGCGTTTTCTATTTAATTCCGATGCAATTTCTGTGTTTCATCGTCGATAAGACGGTCAGAGGGATACAGTAAACCTGAAGTGAATGATCGGAATCTATAACTAGTGTCACAGGAATGGTTCAAATCATAGACAGTGGGAAGGGTCAGTCTACATTTACTTAGGTCGGCATTGTGCCTTTTGTATTTAATTCCGATGCAATTTTTGTGTTTCATCGTCAATAAGAAGGTCAGAGGGATACAGTAAACCTGAAGTGAAACATCGGAATCTATAACTAGTGTCACCGGAATGATTCAAACATAGTCAGTACAAAGAGTCAGTCTTCTTGTACTGAAGTCGGCATTGTGCCTTTTGTATTTAATTCCGATGCAATTTCTGTGTTTCATCGTCAATAAGAGGGTCAGAGGGATACAGTATACATGAAGTGAATCATCGGAATCTATAACTAGTGTCACAGGAATGGTTGAAAACATAGACAGTAGGAAGAGCCAGTCTACATGTACTTAAGTCGGCATCGTGCCTTTTGTATTTAATTCCGATGCAATTTCTGTGTTTCATCGTCAATACGAAGGTCAGAGGTATACAGCTAACCTGAAGTGAATTATCAGAATCTATATCTAGTGTCACAGGAATGGTTCAGAAATAGACAGTAAGATGAGTCAGTCTACTTGTACTTAAGTCGGCATTGTGCCTTTTTTATTTAATTCCGACGCAATATCTGTGTTTCATCGTCAATAAGAAGGTCCAAGGGATACAGTACACCTGAAGTGAAACATCGGAATCTATAACTAGTGTCACAGGATAGGTTCAAAACGTAGTCAGTAAGTAGACTCAGTCTTCTTGTACTTATTTCGGCATTGTGTCTTTTGTATTTAATTCCGATGCAATTTCTGTGTTTCATCGACAATAAGAAGGTCCAAGGGACACATTAAACCTGAAGTGAAGCATCGTAATGTATAACTAGTGTCACAGGAGTGGTTCAAAACATAGACAGTAAGAAGAGTCAGTCTTCTTGTACTTAAGTCGGCATTGTGCCTTTTGTATTTCATTCCGATGCAATTTCTGTGTTTCATCAACAATAAGAAGGTCCAAGGGAAACAGTAAACCTGAAGTGAAGCATCGGAATGTATAACTAGTGTGACAGGAATGGTTCAAAATATGGATATTAGGAAGAGTCAGTCTTCTTGTACTTAAGTCGTCATTGTGCCTTTTGTATATAATTCCGATGCAATTTCTGTGTTTCATCGTCAATAGGAAGGTCGAACGGATACAGTAAACGTGAAGTGAAACATCGGAATGTATAACTAGTGTCACAGGAATGGTTCAAAGCATAGACAGTAGGAAGAGTCAGTCTTCTTGTACTTGAGTCGGTATTGTGCCTTTTGTATTTAATTCCGATGCAATTTCTATGTTTCATCGTCAATAAGAAGGTCAGAGGGATACAGTTAACCTGAAGTGAAGCATCGGAATCTATAACTAGTGTCACAGGAATGGTTCAAAACGTAGACAGTGGAAAGAGTCAGTCTTCTTGTCCTTAAGACGGCAGTGGCATTTTCTATTTAATTCCGATGCAATTTCTGTGTTTCATCGTCAATAAGAAGGTCAGAGGAATACAGTAAACCTGAAGTATAGCATCGGAATGAATGACTAGTGTCACAGGAATCGTTCAAATCATAGACAGTAGCAAGAGTCAGTCTTCTTCTACTTGAGTCGGCATTGAGCCCTTTGTATTTATTTCCGATGCAATTTCTGTGTTTCATCGTCATCAACAAGGTCAGAGGGATACAGTAAACCTGAAGTGAAGCATCGGAATCCATAAGTAGTGGCACAGGAATGGTTCAAAACATAGACAGTAGGAAGAGTCATTCTTGTTGTACTGAAGTCGGCATTGTGCATTTTCTATTTAATTCCGATGCAATTTCTGTGTTTCATCGTCAATAAGACGGTCAGAGGGAGACAGTAAACCTGAAGTGAATCATCTGAATCAATAACTAGTGTCACAGGAATGGTTCAAATCATAGACAGTGGGAAGAGTCAGTCTACATGTACATAAGTCGGCATTGTGCCTTTTGTATTTAATTCTGATGCAATTTTTGTGCTTCATCGTCAACAAGAAGGTCAGAGGGATACAGTAAACCTGAAGTGAAACATCGGAATCTGTAACTAGTGTCACCGGAATGGTTCAAACATAGTCAGTACAAAGAGTCAGTCTTCTTGTACTGAAGGTGGCATTGTGCCTTTTGTATTTAATTCCGATGCAATTTCTGTGTTTCATCGTCAATAAGAAAGTCAGAGGGATACAGTAAACCTGAAGTGAAGCATCGGAATCTATAACTAGTGTCACAGAAATGGTTCAAAACATAGTCAGTACAAAGAGTCAGTCTTCTTGTACTGAAGGTGGCATTGTGCCTTTTGTATTTAATTCCGATGCAATTTCTGTGTTTCATCGTCAATAAGAAAGTCCAAGGGATACAGTAAACCTGAAGTGAGGCTTCGGAATGTATAACTAGTGTTCAGGAATGGTTCAAAACATGGACAGTAGGAAGAGTCAGTCTTCTTGTACTTGAGTCGGCATTGTGCCTTTTCTATTTAATTCCGATGCAATTTCTGTGTTTCATCGTCAATAAGAAAGTCAGAGGGATACAGTAAACCTGAAGTGAAGCATCGGAATCTATAACTAGTGTCACAGAAATGGTTCAAAACATAGTCAGTAAGAAGAGTCAGTCTTCTTGTACTTAAGTCGGCATTGTGCCTTTTCTATTTAATTCCGATGCTATTTCTGTGTTTCATCGTCAATAAGAAGGTCAGAGGAATACAGTAAACCTGAAGAATAGCATCGGAATGTATAATCAGTGTCACAGGAATCGTTCTAATCATAGACAGTAGGAAGAGTTAGTCTTCTTCTACTTGAGTCGGCATTGAACCTTTTGTATTTATTTCCGATGCAATTTCTGCGTTTCATCGTCAAAAAGAAGGTCAGAGGGATACAGTAAACCTGAAGTGAAGCATCGGAATCTATAAGTAGTGTCACAGGAATGGTTCAAAACATAGACAGTAGGAAGAGTCATTCTTCTTGTACTTAAGTCGGCATTGTTCATTTTCTATTTAATTCCGATGCAATTTCTGTATTTCATCGTCAATAAGACGGTCAGAGGGATACAGTAAATCTGAAGTGAATGATCGGAATCTATAACTAGTGTCACAGGAATGGTTCATATCATAGACAGTGGGAAGAGTCAGTCTACATGTACTTAGGTCGGCATTGTGCCTTTTGTATTTAATTCCGATGCAATTTTTGTGTTTCATCGTCAATAAGAAGGTCAGAATGATACAGTAAACCTGAAGTGAAACATCGGAATCTATAACTAGTGTCACCGGAATGATTCAAACATAGTCAGAACAAAGAGTCAGTCTTCTTGTACTGAAGTCGGCATTGTGCCTTTTGTATTTAATTCCGATGCAATTTCTGTGTTTCATCGTCAATAAGAAGGTCCAAGGGATACAGTAAACCTGAAGTGAGGCATCGGAATGTATAACTAGTGTGACAGGAATATTTCAAAGCAAGGACTTTAGGAAGAGTCAGTCTTGTTGTACTTGAGTCGGCATTGAGCCTTCTGTATTTAATTCCGATGCAATTACTGTGTTTCATCGTCAATAAGAAGGTCCAAGGGATACAGTAAACCTGAAGTGAAGCATCGGAATGTATAACTAGAGTCACAGGAATGGTTCTAAACATACACAGTGGGAAGAGTCACTCTTCTTGTACTTAAATCGGCATTGTGCCTTTTGTATATAATTCCGATGCAATTTCTGTGTTTCATCGTCAATAAGAACGTCCTAGGGATACAGTAAACCTGAAGTGAGGCATCGGAATATATGACTAGTGTCACAGGAAAGGTTCAAAACACAGTCAGTAAAGACAGTAAGTCTTCTTGTACTTAAGTCGGCATTGTGCCTTTCGTATTTAATTCCGATGGAATTTCGGTGTTTCATCGTCAATAAGAAGGTCCAAGGGATCCAGTAAACCTGAAGTGAAGCATCGGATTGTATAACTAGTGCCACAGGAATGGTTCAAAACATAGACAGTAGGATGAGTCAGTTTTCTTGTACTTAAGACGGCATTGTGCTTTTTGTATTTAATTCCTATGCAATTTCTGTGTTTCATCATCAATAAGAAGGTCAGAGGGATACAGTAAACCTGAAGTGAAGCATCGGAATCTATAACTAGTGTCACAGGATAGGTTCAAAACGTAGTCAGTAAGTAGACTCAGTCTTCTTGTACTTATTTCGGCATTGTGCCTTTTGTATTTAATTCCGATGCAATTTCTGTGTTTCATCGACAATAAGAATGTCAGAGGAATACAGTAAACCTGAAGTATAGCATCGGAATGTATAACTAGTGTCACAGGAATCGTTCAAAACATAGACATTAGGAAGAGTCAGTCTTCTTCTACTTGAGTCGGCATTGAGCCTTTTGTATTTATTTCCGAAGCGATTTCTGTGTTTCATCGTCAATAAGAAGGTCAGAAGGATACAGTAAACCTGAAGTGAAGCATCGGAATCCATAAGTAGCGCCTCAGGAATGGTTCAAAACATAGACAGTAGGAAGAGTCATTCTTCTTGTACTTAAGTCGGCTCTGTGCCTTTACTATTTAATTCCGATGCAATTTCTGTGTTTCATCGTCAATACGAAGGTCCAAGGGATACAGAAAACCTGAAGTGAAACTTCGGAATCTATAACTAGTGTCACCGGAATGGTTCAAACATAGGTACGTACAAAGAGTCAGTCTTCTTGTGCTGAAGTCGGCATTGTGCCTTTTGTATTTAATTCCGAAGCAATTTCTGGGTTTCATCGTCAATAAGAAGGTCCAAGGGATTCAGTAAACCTGAAGTGAAGCATCGGAATGTATAACTAGTGTGACAGGTATGGTTCAAAACATGGACAGTAGGAAGAGTCAGTCTTCTTGTACTTGAGTCGGCATTGTGCCTTTTCTATTTAATTCCGATGCAATTTCTGTGTTTCATTGTCAATAAGAAGGTCCAAGGGATACAGTAAACCTGAAGTGAAGCATCGGAATGTATAACTCGTGTCACAGGAATGGTTCAAAACATAGACATTAGGAAGAGTCAGTCTTCTTGTACTTAAGTCGGCAATGTGCCTTTTGTATATAATTCCGATACAATTTCTGTGTTTCATCGTCAATAAGAACGTCCAAGGGATACAGTAAACCTGAAGTGAGGCATCGGAATATATGACTAGTGTCACAGGAATGGTTCAAAACATAGTCAGTAAAAAGAGTCAGTCTTCTTGTACTTAAGTCGGCATTGTGCCTTTTCTATTTAATTCCGATGCAATTTCTGTATTTCATCGTCAATAAGAAGGTCCAAGGGATGCAATACATCCGAAGTGACGCATCGGAATCTATAACTAGTGTCACTGGAATGGTTCATAACATAGACAGTAAGAAGTGTCAGTCTTCTTGTACTTAAGTCGGCATTGTGCCTTTTCTATTTAATTCGAATGCAATTTCTGTGTTTCATCGTCAATACGAAGGTCAGAGGGATACAGTAAATCTGAAGTGAAGCATCGGAATCTATAACTAGTGTCACAGAAATGGTTCAAAACATAGTCAGTAAGAAGAGTCAGTCTTCTTGTACTTAAGTCGGCATTGTGCCTTTTCTATTTAATTCCGATGCCATTTCTGTGTTTCATCGTCAATAAGAAGGTCAGAGGAATACAGTAAACCTGAAGGATAGCATCGGAATGTATAATCAGTGTCACAGGAATCGTTCTAATTATAGACAGTAGGAACAGTCAGTCTTCTTCTACTTGAGTCGGCATTGAGCCTTTTGTATTTATTTCCGATGCAATTTCTGTGTTTCATCGTCAATAAGAAGGTCAGAGGGATACAGTAAACCTGAAGTGAAGCATCGGAATCTATAAGTAGTGTCACAGGAATGGTTCAAAACATAGACAGTAGGAAGAGTCATTCTTCTTGTACTTAAGTCGGCAGTGTGCCTTTTCTATTTAATTCCAATGCAATTATTGTGTTTCATCGTCAATAAGAAGGTCAGAGGGATACAGTAAACCTGAAGTGAAACATCGGAATCTAAAACTAGTGTCACCGGAATGATTCAAACATAGTCAGTACAAAGACTCAGTCTTCTTGTACTGAAGTCGGCATTGTGCATTTTGTATTTAATTCCGATGAAATTTCTATGTTTCATCGTCAATAAGAAGGTCAGAGGGATACAGTTAGCCTGAAGTGAAGCATCGGAATCTATAACTAGTGTCACAGGAATGGTTCAAAACATAGACAGTAGGAAGAGTCAGTCTTCTTGCACTTAAGTCGGCAGTGTGCCTTTTCTATTTAATTCCGATGCAATTTCTGTGTTTCATCGTCAATAAGAAGGTCAGAGAAATACAGTAAACCTGAAGTATAGCATCGGAATGAATGACTAGTGTCACAGGAATGGTTCAAATCATAGACACTGGGAAGAGTCAGTCTACATGTACTTAAGTCGGCGTTGTGCCTTTTGTATTTAATTCCGATGCAATTTCTGTGTTTCATCGTCAATAGGAAGGTCGAACGGATACAGTAAACGTGAAGTGAAACATCGGAATGTATAACTAGTGTCACAGGAATGGTTCAAAGCATAGACAGTAGGAAGAGTCAGTCTTCTTGTACTTGAGTCGGTATTGTGCCTTTTGTATTTAATTCCGATGCAATTTCTATGTTTCATCGTCAATAAGAAGGTGAGAGGGATACAGTTAACCTGAAGTGAAGCATCGGAATCTATAACTAGTGTCACAGGAATGGTTCAAAACATAGACAGTAGAAAGAGTCAGTCTTCTTGTACTTAACTCGGCAGTGTGCCTTTTCTATTTAATTCCGATGCAATTTCTGTGTTTCATCGTCAATAAGAAGGTCAGAGGAATACAGTAAACCTGAAGTATAGCATCGGAATGAATGACTAGTGTCACAGGAATCGTTCAAATCATAGACAGTAGCAAGAGTCAGTCTTCTTCTACTTGAGTCGGCATTGAGCCTTTTGTATTTATTTCCGATGCAATTTCTGTGTTTCATCGTCATCAACAAGGTCAGAGGGATGCAGTAAACCTGAAGTGAAGCATCGGAATCCATAAGTAGTGTCACAGGAATGGTTCAAAACATAGACAGTAGGAAGAGTCATTCTTCTTGTACTGAAGTCGGCATTGTGCATTTTCTATTTAGTACCGATCCAATTTCTGTGTTTCATCGTCAATAAGACGGTCAGAGGGAGACAGTAGACCTGAAGTGAATCATCTGAATCTATAACTAGTGTCACAGGAATGGTTCAAATCATAGACAGTGGGAAGAGTCAGTCTACATGTACATAAGTCGGCATTGTGCCTTTTGTATATAATTCCGATGCAATTTTTGTGCTTCATCGTCAATAAGAAGGTCAGAGGGATACAGTAAACCTGAAGTGAAGCATCGGAATCTATAACTAGTGTCACAGGAATGGTTCAAAACATTGACAGTAGGATGAGTCAGTCTTCTTGTACTTAAGTCGGAAGTGTGCCTTTTCTATTTAATTCCGATGCAATTTCTGTGTTTCATCGTCAATAAGAAGGTCAGAGGAATACAGTAAACGTGAAGTATAGCATCGGAATGAACGACTAGTGTCGCAGGAATGGTTCAAATCATAGACAGTGGGAAGAGTCAGTCTACATGTACTTAAGTCGACATTGTGCCTTTTGTATTTAATTCCGATGCAATTTTTGTGCTTCATCGTCAATAAGAAGGTCAGAGGGATACAGTAAACCTGAAGTGAAACATCGGAATCCATAACTAGTGTCACCGGAATGGTTGAAACATAGTCAGTACAAAGAGTCAGTCTTCTTGTACTGAAGGTGGCATTGTGCCTTTTGTATTTAATTCCGATGCAATTTCTGTGTTTCATCGTCTATAAGAAAGTCCAAGGGATACAGTACACCTGAAGTGAGGCATCGGAATGAATAACTAGTGTGACAGGAATGGTTCAAAACATGGACAGTAGGAAGAGTCAGTCTTCTTGTACTTGAGTCGGCATTGTGCCTTTTCTATTTAATTCCGATGCAATTTCTGTGTTTCATCGTCAATAAGAAAGTCAGAGGGATACAGTAAACCTGAAGTGAAGCATCGGAATCTATAACTAGTGTCACAGAAATGGTTCAAAACATAGTCAGTAAGAAGAGTCAGTCTTCTTGTACTTAAGTCGGCATTGAGCCTTTTATATTTAATTCCGATGCAATTTCTGTGTTTCATCGTCAATAAGAAGGTCAGGGGAATACAGTAAACCTGAAGGATAGCATCGGAATGTATAATCAGTGTCACAGGAATCGTTCTAATCGTAGACAGTAGGAAGAGTCAGTCTTCTTCTACTTGAGTCGGCATTGAGCCTTTTGTATTTACTTCCGATGCAATTTCTGTATTCATCGTCACTAAGAAGGTCAGAGGGATACAGTGAACCTGAAGTGAAGCATCGGAATCTATAAGTAGTGTCACAGGAATGGTTCAAAACATAGACAGTAGGAAGGGTCATTCTTCTTGTACTTAAGTCGGCATTGTGCGTTTTCTATTTAATTCCGATGCAATTTCTGTGTTTCATCGTCGATAAGACGGTCAGAGGGATACAGTAAACCTGAAGTGAATGATCGGAATCTATAACTAGTGTCACAGGAATGGTTCAAATCATAGACAGTGGGAAGAGTCAGTCTACATGTACTTAGGTCGGCATTGTGCCTTTTGTATTTAATTCCGATGCAATTTTTGTGTTTCATCGTCAATAAGAATGTCCAAGGGATACAGTACACCTGAAGTGAAACATCGGAATCTATAACTAGTGTCACCGGAATGATTCAAACATAGTCAGTACAAAGAGTCAGTCTTCTTGTACTGAAGTCGGCATTGTGCCTTTTGTATTTAATTCCGATGCAATTTCTGTGTTTCATCGTCAATAAGAGGGTCAGAGGGATACAGTATACATGAAGTGAATCATCGGAATCTATAACTAGTGTCACAGGAATGGTTGAAAACATAGACAGTAGGAAGAGTCAGTCTACATGTACTTAAGTCGGCATCGTGCCTTTTGTATTTAATTCCGATGCAATTTCTGTGTTTCATCGTCAATACGAAGGTCAGAGGTATACAGCTAACCTGAAGTGAATTATCAGAATCTATATCTAGTGTCACAGGAATGGTTCAGAAATAGACAGTAAGATGAGTCAGTCTACTTGTACTTAAGTCGGCATTGTGCCTTTTTTATTTAATTCCGACGCAATTTCTGTGTTTCATCGTCAATAAGAAGGTCCAAGGGATACAGTACACCTGAAGTGAAACATCGGAATCTATAACTAGTGTCACAAGAATGGTTCAAATCATAGACAGTAAGAAGAGTCAGTCTACATGTAATTAGGTCGGCATTGTGCCTTTTGTATTTAATTCCGATGCAATTTTTGTGTTTCATCGTCAATAAGAATGTCCAAGGGATCCAGTAAACCTGAAGTGAAGCATCGGATTGTATAACTAGTGCCACAGGAATGGTTCAAAACATAGACAGTAGGATGAGTCAGTCTTCTTGTACTTAAGTCGGCATTGTGCCTTTTGTATTTAATTCCGATGCAATTTCTGTGTTTCATCATCAATAAGAAGGTCAGAGGGATACAGTAAACCTGAAGTGAAGCATCGGAATCTATAACTAGTGTCACAGGATAGGTTCAAAACGTAGTCAGTAAGTAGACTCAGTCTTCTTGTACTTATTTCGGCATTGTGTCTTTTGTATTTAATTCCGATGCAATTTCTGTGTTTCATCGACAATAAGAAGGTCCAAGGGACACATTAAACCTGAAGTGAAGCATCGTAATGTATAACTAGTGTCACAGGAGTGGTTCAAAGCATAGACAGTAAGAAGAGTCAGTCTTCTTGTACTTAAGTCGGCATTGTGCCTTTTGTATTTCATTCCGATGCAATTTCTGTGTTTCATCAACAATAAGAAGGTCCAAGGGAAACAGTAAACCTGAAGTGAAGCATCGGAATGTATAACTAGTGTGACAGGAATGGTTCAAAATATGGATATTAGGAAGAGTCAGTCTTCTTGTACTTAAGTCGTCATTGTGCCTTTTGTATATAATTCCGATGCAATTTCTGTGTTTCATCGTCAATAGGAAGGTCGAACGGATACAGTAAACGTGAAGTGAAACATCGGAATGTATAATTAGTGTCACAGGAATGGTTCAAAGCATAGACAGTAGGAAGAGTCAGTCTTCTTGTACTTGAGTCGGTATTGTGCCTTTTGTATTTAATTCCGATGCAATTTCTATGTTTCATCGTCAATAAGAAGGTCAGAGGGATACAGTTAACCTGAAGTGAAGCATCGGAATCTATAACTAGTGTCACAGGAATGGTTCAAAACATAGACAGTGGAAAGAGTCAGTCTTCTTGTCCTTAAGACGGCAGTGGCATTTTCTATTTAATTCCGATGCAATTTCTGTGTTTCATCGTCAATAAGAAGGTCAGAGGAATACAGTAAACCTGAAGTATAGCATCGGAATGAATGACTAGTGTCACAGGAATCGTTCAAATCATAGACAGTAGCAAGAGTCAGTCTTCTTCTACTTGAGTCGGCATTGAGCCCTTTGTATTTATTTCCGATGCAATTTCTGTGTTTCATCGTCATCAACAAGGTCAGAGGGATACAGTAAACCTGAAGTGAAGCATCGGAATCCATAAGTAGTGGCACAGGAATGGTTCAAAACATAGACAGTAGGAAGAGTCATTCTTCTTGTACTGAAGTCGGCATTGTGCATTTTCTATTTAATTCCGATGCAATTTCTGTGTTTCATCGTCAATAAGACGGTCAGAGGGAGACAGTAAACCTGAAGTGAATCATCTGAATCAATAACTAGTGTCACAGGAATGGTTCAAATCATAGACAGTGGGAAGAGTCAGTCTACATGTACATAAGTCGGCATTGTGCCTTTTGTATTTAATTCTGATGCAATTTTTGTGCTTCATCGTCAATAAGAAGGTCAGAGGGATACAGTAAACCTGAAGTGAAACATCGGAATCTGTAACTAGTGTCACCGGAATTGTTCAAACATAGTCAGTACAAAGAGTCAGTCTTCTTGTACTGAAGGTGGCATTGTGCCTTTTGTATTTAATTCCGATGCAATTTCTGTGTTTCATCGTCATTAAGAAAGTCCAAGGGATACAGTAAACCTGAAGTGAGGCTTCGGAATGTATAACTAGTGTTCAGGAATGGTTCAAAACATGGACAGTAGGAAGAGTCAGTCTTCTTGTACTTGAGTCGGCATTGTGCCTTTTCTATTTAATTCCGATGCAATTTCTGTGTTTCATCGTCAATAAGAAAGTCAGAGGGATACAGTAAACCTGAAGTGAAGCATCGGAATCTATAACTAGTGTCACAGAAATGGTTCAAAACATAGTCAGTAAGAAGAGTCAGTCTTCTTGTACTTAAGTCGGCATTGTGCCTTTTCTATTTCATTCCGATGCTATTTCTGTGTTTCATCGTCAATAAGAAGGTCAGAGGAATACAGTAAACCTGAAGAATAGCATCGGAATGTATAATCAGTGTCACAGGAATCGTTCTAATCATAGACAGTAGGAAGAGTTAGTCTTCTTCTACTTGAGTCGGCATTGAACCTTTTGTATTTATTTCCGATGCAATTTCTGCGTTTCATCGTCAAAAAGAAGGTCAGAGGGATACAGTAAACCTGAAGTGAAGCATCGGAATCTATAAGTAGTGTCACAGGAATGGTTCAAAACATAGACAGTAGGAAGAGTCATTCTTCTTGTACTTAAGTCGGCATTGTTCATTTTCTATTTAATTCCGATGCAATTTCTGTATTTCATCGTCAATAAGACGGTCAGAGGGATACAGTAAACCTGAAGTGAATGATCGGAATCTATAACTAGTGTCACAGGAATGGTTCAAATCATAGACAGTGGGAAGAGTCAGTCTACATGTACTTAGGTCGGCATTGTGCCTTTTGTATTTAATTCCGATGCAATTTTTGTGTTTCATCGTCAATAAGAAGGTCAGAATGATACAGTAAACCTGAAGTGAAACATCGGAATCTATAACTAGTGTCACCGGAATGATTCAAACATAGTCAGAACAAAGAGTCAGTCTTCTTGTACTGAAGTCGGCATTGTGCCTTTTGTATTTAATTCCGATGCAATTTCTGTGTTTCATCGTCAATAAGAAGGTCCAAGGGATACAGTAAACCTGAAGTGAGGCATCGGAATGTATAACTAGTGTGACAGGAATGGTTCAAAGCAAGGACTTTAGGAAGAGTCAGTCTTGTTGTACTTGAGTCGGCATTGAGCCTTCTGTATTTAATTCCGATGCAATTACTGTGTTTCATCGTCAATAAGAAGGTCCAAGGGATACAGTAAACCTGAAGTGAAGCATCGGAATGTATAACTAGAGTCACAGGAATGGTTCTAAACATACACAGTGGGAAGAGTCACTCTTCTTGTACTTAAATCGGCATTGTGCTTTTGTATATAATTCCGATGCAATTTCTGTGTTTCATCGTCAATAAGAACGTCCTAGGGATACAGTAAACCTGAAGTGAGGCATCGGAATATATGACTAGTGTCACAGGAAAGGTTCAAAACACAGTCAGTAAAGACAGTAAGTCTTCTTGTACTTAAGTCGGCATTGTGCCTTTTCTATTTAATTCCGATGCAATATCTGTGTTTCATCGTCAATAAGAAGGTCAGAGGGATATAGTAAACCTGAAATGAAGCATCGGAATCTATAAGTGGTATCACAGTAATGGTTCAAACATAGTCAGTAAGAAGAGTCAGTCGTCTTGTACTTAAGTCGGCATTGTGCCTTTCGTATTTAATTCCGATGGAATTTCGGTGTTTCATCGTCAATAAGAAGGTCCAAGGGATCCAGTAAACCTGAAGTGAAGCATCGGATTGTATAACTAGTGCCACAGGAATGGTTCAAAACATAGACAGTAGGATGAGTCAGTTTTCTTGTACTTAAGACGGCATTGTGCCTTTTGTATTTAATTCCTATGCAATTTCTGTGTTTCATCATCAATAAGAAGGTCAGAGGGATACAGTAAACCTGAAGTGAAGCATCGGAATCTATAACTAGTGTCACAGGATAGGTTCAAAACGTAGTCAGTAAGTAGACTCAGTCTTCTTGTACTTATTTCGGCATTGTGCCTTTTGTATTTAATTCCGATGCAATTTCTGTGTTTCATCGACAATAAGAATGTCAGAGGAATACAGTAAACCTGAAGTATAGCATCGGAATGTATAACTAGTGTCACAGGAATCGTTCAAAACATAGACATTAGGAAGAGTCAGTCTTCTTCTACTTGAGTCGGCATTGAGCCTTTTGTATTTATTTCCGAAGCGATTTCTGTGTTTCATCGTCAATAAGAAGGTCCAAGGGATTCAGTAAACCTGAAGTGAAGCATCGGAATCCATAAGTAGCGCCTCAGGAATGGTTCAAAACATAGACAGTAGGAAGAGTCATTCTTCTTGTACTTAAGTCGGCTCTGTGCCTTTACTATTTAATTCCGATGCAATTTCTGTGTTTCATCGTCAATAAGAAGGTCCAAGGGATACAGAAAACCTGAAGTGAAACTTCGGAATCTATAACTAGTGTCACCGGAATGGTTCAAACATAGGTACGTACAAAGAGTCAGTCTTCTTGTGCTGAAGTCGGCATTGTGCCTTTTGTATTTAATTCCGAAGCAATTTCTGGGTTTCATCGTCAATAAGAAAGTCCAAGGGATTCAGTAAACCTGAAGTGAAGCATCGGGATGTATAACTAGTGTGACAGGTATGGTTCAAAACATGGACAGTAGGAAGAGTCAGTCTTCTTGTACTTGAGTCGGCATTGTGCCTTTTCTATTTAATTCCGATGCAATTTCTGTGTTTCATTGTCAATAAGAAGGTCCAAGGGATACAGTAAACCTGAAGTGAAGCATCGGAATGTATAACTCGTGTCACAGGAATGGTTCAAAACATAGACATTAGGAGGAGTCAGTCTTCTTGTACTTAAGTCGGCAATGTGCCTTTTGTATATAATTCCGATACAATTTCTGTGTTTCATCGTCAATAAGAACGTCCAAGGGATACAGTAAACCTGAAGTGAGGCATCGGAATATATGACTAGTGTCACAGGAATGGTTCAAAACATAGTCAGTAAAAAGAGTCAGTCTTCTTGTACTTAAGTCGGCATTGTGCCTTTTCTATTTAATTCCGATGCAATTTCTGTATTTCATCGTCAATAAGAAGGTCCAAGGGATGCAATACATCCGAAGTGACGCATCGGAATCTATAACTAGTGTCACTGGAATGGTTCATAACATAGACAGTAAGAAGAGTCAGTCTTCTTGTACTTAAGTCGGCATTGTGCCTTTTCTATTTAATTCGAATGCAATTTCTGTGTTTCATCGTCAATAAGAAGGTCAGAGGGATACAGTAAATCTGAAGTGAAGCATCGGAATCTATAACTAGTGTCACAGAAATGGTTCAAAACATAGTCAGTAAGAAGAGTCAGTCTTCTTGTACTTAAGTCGGCATTGTGCCTTTTCTATTTAATTCCGATGCCATTTCTGTGTTTCATCGTCAATAAGAAGGTCAGAGGAATACAGTAAACCTGAAGGATAGCATCGGAATGTATAATCAGTGTCACAGGAATCGTTCTAATTATAGACAGTAGGAACAGTCAGTCTTCTTCTACTTGAGTCGGCATTGAGCCTTTTGTATTTATTTCCGATGCAATTTCTGTGTTTCATCGTCAATAAGAAGGTCAGAGGGATACAGTAAACCTGAAGTGAATGATCGGAATCTATAACTAGTGTCACAGGAATGGTTCAAATCATAGGCAGTGGGAAGAGTCAGTCTACATGTACTTAGGTCGGCATTGTGCCTTTTGTATTTAATTCCGATGCAATTTTTGTGTTTCATCGTCAATAAGAAGGTCAGAGGGATACAGTAAACCTGAAGTGAAACATCGGAATCTATAACTAGTGTCACCGGAATGATTCAAACATAGTCAGTACAAAGAGTCAGTCTTCTTGTACTGAAGTCGGCATTGTGCCTTTTGTATTTAATTCCGATGCAATTTCTGTGTTTCATCGTCAATAAGAGGGTCAGAGGGATACAGTATACATGAAGTGAATCATCGGAATCTATAACTAGTGTCACAGGAATGGTTGAAAACATAGACAGTAGGAAGAGTCAGTCTACATGTACTTAAGTCGGCATCGTGCCTTTTGTATTTAATTCCGATGCAATTTCTGTGTTTCATCGTCAATACGAAGGTCAGAGGTATACAGCTAACCTGAAGTGAATTATCAGAATCTATATCTAGTGTCACAGGAATGGTTCAGAAATAGACCGTAAGATGAGTCAGTCTACTTGTACTTAAGTCGGCATTGTGCCTTTTTTATTTAATTCCGACGCAATTTCTGTGTTTCATCGTCAATAAGAAGGTCCAAGGGATACAGTACACCTGAAGTGAAACATCGGAATCTATAACTAGTGTCACAAGAATGGTTCAAATCATAGACAGTAAGAAGAGTCAGTCTACATGTAATTAGGTCGGCATTGTGCCTTTTGTATTTAATTCCGATGCAATTTTTGTGTTTCATCGTCAATAAGAATGTCCAAGGGATCCAGTAAACCTGAAGTGAAGCATCGGATTGTATAACTAGTGCCACAGGAATGGTTCAAAACATAGACAGTAGGATGAGTCAGTCTTCTTGTACTTAAGTCGGCATTGTGCCTTTTGTATTTAATTCCGATGCAATTTCTGTGTTTCATCATCAATAAGAAGGTCAGAGGGATACAGTAAACCTGAAGTGAAGCATCGGAATCTATAACTAGTGTCACAGGATAGGTTCAAAACGTAGTCAGTAAGTAGACTCAGTCTTCTTGTACTTATTTCGGCATTGTGTCTTTTGTATTTAATTCCGATGCAATTTCTGTGTTTCATCGACAATAAGAAGGTCCAAGGGACACATTAAACCTGAAGTGAAGCATCGTAATGTATAACTAGTGTCACAGGAGTGGTTCAAAGCATAGACAGTAAGAAGAGTCAGTCTTCTTGTACTTAAGTCGGCATTGTGCCTTTTGTATTTCATTCCGATGCAATTTCTGTGTTTCATCAACAATAAGAAGGTCCAAGGGAAACAGTAAACCTGAAGTGAAGCATCGGAATGTATAACTAGTGTGACAGGAATGGTTCAAAATATGGATATTAGGAAGAGTCAGTCTTCTTGTACTTAAGTCGTCATTGTGCCTTTTGTATATAATTCCGATGCAATTTCTGTGTTTCATCGTCAATAGGAAGGTCGAACGGATACAGTAAACGTGAAGTGAAACATCGGAATGTATAACTAGTGTCACAGGAATGGTTCAAAGCATAGACAGTAGGAAGAGTCAGTCTTCTTGTACTTGAGTCGGTATTGTGCCTTTTGTATTTAATTCCGATGCAATTTCTATGTTTCATCGTCAATAAGAAGGTCAGAGGGATACAGTTAACCTGAAGTGAAGCATCGGAATCTATAACTAGTGTCACAGGAATGGTTCAAAACATAGACAGTGGAAAGAGTCAGTCTTCTTGTCCTTAAGACGGCAGTGGCATTTTCTATTTAATTCCGATGCAATTTCTGTGTTTCATCGTCAATAAGAAGGTCAGAGGAATACAGTAAACCTGAAGTATAGCATCGGAATGAATGACTAGTGTCACAGGAATCGTTCAAATCATAGACAGTAGCAAGAGTCAGTCTTCTTCTACTTGAGTCGGCATTGAGCCCTTTGTATTTATTTCCGATGCAATTTCTGTGTTTCATCGTCATCAACAAGGTCAGAGGGATACAGTAAACCTGAAGTGAAGCATCGGAATCCATAAGTAGTGGCACAGGAATGGTTCAAAACATAGACAGTAGGAAGAGTCATTCTTCTTGTACTGAAGTCGGCATTGTGCATTTTCTATTTAATTCCGATGCAATTTCTGTGTTTCATCGTCAATAAGACGGTCAGAGGGAGACAGTAAACCTGAAGTGAATCATCTGAATCAATAACTAGTGTCACAGGAATGGTTCAAATCATAGACAGTGGGAAGAGTCAGTCTACATGTACATAAGTCGGCATTGTGCCTTTTGTATTTAATTCTGATGCAATTTTTGTGCTTCATCGTCAATAAGAAGGTCAGAGGGATACAGTAAACCTGAAGTGAAACATCGGAATCTGTAACTAGTGTCACCGGAATGGTTCAAACATAGTCAGTACAAAGAGTCAGTCTTCTTGTACTGAAGGTGGCATTGTGCCTTTTGTATTTAATTCCGATGCAATTTCTGTGTTTCATCGTCATTAGGAAAGTCCAAGGGATACAGTAAACCTGAAGTGAGGCTTCGGAATGTATAACTAGTGTTCAGGAATGGTTCAAAACATGGACAGTAGGAAGAGTCAGTCTTCTTGTACTTGAGTCGGCATTGTGCCTTTTCTATTTAATTCCGATGCAATTTCTGTGTTTCATCGTCAATAAGAAAGTCAGAGGGATACAGTAAACCTGAAGTGAAGCATCGGAATCTATAACTAGTGTCACAGAAATGGTTCAAAACATAGTCAGTAAGAAGAGTCAGTCTTCTTGTACTTAAGTCGGCATTGTGCCTTTTCTATTTAATTCCGATGCTATTTCTGTGTTTCATCGTCAATAAGAAGGTCAGAGGAATACAGTAAACCTGAAGAATAGCATCGGAATGTATAATCAGTGTCACAGGAATCGTTCTAATCATAGACAGTAGGAAGAGTTAGTCTTCTTCTACTTGAGTCGGCATTGAACCTTTTGTATTTATTTCCGATGCAATTTCTGCGTTTCATCGTCAAAAAGAAGGTCAGAGGGATACAGTAAACCTGAAGTGAAGCATCGGAATCTATAAGTAGTGTCACAGGAATGGTTCAAAACATAGACAGTAGGAAGAGTCATTCTTCTTGTACTTAAGTCGGCATTGTTCATTTTCTATTTAATTCCGATGCAATTTCTGTATTTCATCGTCAATAAGACGGTCAGAGGGATACAGTAAACCTGAAGTGAATGATCGGAATCTATAACTAGTGTCACAGGAATGGTTCAAATCATAGACAGTGGGAAGAGTCAGTCTACATGTACTTAGGTCGGCATTGTGCCTTTTGTATTTAATTCCGATGCAATTTTTGTGTTTCATCGTCAATAAGAAGGTCAGAATGATACAGTAAACCTGAAGTGAAACATCGGAATCTATAACTAGTGTCACCGGAATGATTCAAACATAGTCAGAACAAAGAGTCAGTCTTCTTGTACTGAAGTCGGCATTGTGCCTTTTGTATTTAATTCCGATGCAATTTCTGTGTTTCATCGTCAATAAGAAGGTCCAAGGGATACAGTAAACCTGAAGTGAGGCATCGGAATGTATAACTAGTGTGACAGGAATGGTTCAAAGCAAGGACTTTAGGAAGAGTCAGTCTTGTTGTACTTGAGTCGGCATTGAGCCTTCTGTATTTAATTCCGATGCAATTAATGTGTTTCATCGTCAATAAGAAGGTCCAAGGGATACAGTAAACCTGAAGTGAAGCATCGGAATGTATAACTAGAGTCACAGGAATGGTTCTAAACATACACAGTGGGAAGAGTCACTCTTCTTGTACTTAAATCGGCATTGTGCCTTTTGTATATAATTCCGATGCAATTTCTGTGTTTCATCGTCAATAAGAACGTCCTAGGGATACAGTAAACCTGAAGTGAGGCATCGGAATATATGACTAGTGTCACAGGAAAGGTTCAAAACACAGTCAGTAAAGACAGTAAGTCTTCTTGTACTTAAGTCGGCATTGTGCCTTTTCTATTTAATTCCGATGCAATATCTGTGTTTCATCTTCAATAAGAAGGTCAGAGGGATATAGTAAACCTGAAATGAAGCATCGGAATCTATAAGTGGTATCACAGTAATGGTTCAAACATAGTCAGTAAGAAGAGTCAGTCGTCTTGTACTTAAGTCGGCATTGTGCCTTTCGTATTTAATTCCGATGGAATTTCGGTGTTTCATCGTCAATAAGAAGGTCCAAGGGATCCAGTAAACCTGAAGTGAAGCATCGGATTGTATAACTAGTGCCACAGGAATGGTTCAAAACATAGACAGTAGGATGAGTCAGTTTTCTTGTACTTAAAACGGCATTGTGCCTTTTGTATTTAATTCCTATGCAATTTCTGTGTTTCATCATCAATAAGAAGGTCAGAGGGATACAGTAAACCTGAAGTGAAGCATCGGAATCTATAACTAGTGTCACAGGATAGGTTCAAAACGTAGTCAGTAAGTAGACTCAGTCTTCTTGTACTTATTTCGGCATTGTGCCTTTTGTATTTAATTCCGATGCAATTTCTGTGTTTCATCGACAATAAGAATATCAGAGGAATACAGTAAACCTGAAGTATAGCATCGGAATGTATAACTAGTGTCACAGGAATCGTTCAAAACATAGACATTAGGAAGAGTCAGTCTTCTTCTACTTGAGTCGGCATTGAGCCTTTTGTATTTATTTCCGAAGCGATTTCTGTGTTTCATCGTCAATAAGAAGGTCCAAGGGATTCAGTAAACCTGAAGTGAAGCATCGGAATCCATAAGTAGCGCCTCAGGAATGGTTCAAAACATAGACAGTAGGAAGAGTCATTCTTCTTGTACTTAAGTCGGCTCTGTGCCTTTACTATTTAATTCCGATGCAATTTCTGTGTTTCATCGTCAATAAGAAGGTCCAAGGGATACAGAAAACCTGAAGTGAAACTTCGGAATCTATAACTAGTGTCACCGGAATGGTTCAAACATAGGTACGTACAAAGAGTCAGTCTTCTTGTGCTGAAGTCGGCATTGTGCCTTTTGTATTTAATTCCGAAGCAATTTCTGGGTTTCATCGTCAATAAGAAGGTCCAAGGGATTCAGTAAACCTGAAGTGAAGCATCGGAATGTATAACTAGTGTGACAGGTATGGTTCAAAACATGGACAGTAGGAAGAGTCAGTCTTCTTGTACTTGAGTCGGCATTGTGCCTTTTCTATTTAATTCCGATGCAATTTCTGTGTTTCATTGTCAATAAGAAGGTCCAAGGGATACAGTAAACCTGAAGTGAAGCATCGGAATGTATAACTCGTGTCACAGGAATGGTTCAAAACATAGACATTAGGAAGAGTCAGTCTTCTTGTACTTAAGTCGGCAATGTGCCTTTTGTATATAATTCCGATACAATTTCTGTGTTTCATCGTCAATAAGAACGTCCAAGGGATACAGTAAACCTGAAGTGAGGCATCGGAATATATGACTAGTGTCACAGGAATGGTTCAAAACATAGTCAGTAAAAAGAGTCAGTCTTCTTGTACTTAAGTCGGCATTGTGCCTTTTCTATTTAATTCCGATGCAATTTCTGTATTTCATCGTCAATAAGAAGGTCCAAGGGATGCAATACATCCGAAGTGACGCATCGGAATCTATAACTAGTGTCACTGGAATGGTTCATAACATAGACAGTAAGAAGAGTCAGTCTTCTTGTACTTAAGTCGGCATTGTGCCTTTTCTATTTAATTCGAATGCAATTTCTGTGTTTCATCGTCAATAAGAAGGTCAGAGGGATACAGTAAATCTGAAGTGAAGCATCGGAATCTATAACTAGTGTCACAGAAATGGTTCAAAACATAGTCAGTAAGAAGAGTCAGTCTTCTTGTACTTAAGTCGGCATTGTGCCTTTTCTATTTAATTCCGATGCCATTTCTGTGTTTCATCGTCAATAAGAAGGTCAGAGGAATACAGTAAACCTGAAGGATAGCATCGGAATGTATAATCAGTGTCACAGGAATCGTTCTAATTATAGACAGTAGGAACAGTCAGTCTTCTTCTACTTGAGTCGGCATTGAGCCTTTTGTATTTATTTCCGATGCAATTTCTGTGTTTCATCGTCAATAAGAAGGTCAGAGGGATACAGTAAACCTGAAGTGAAGCATCGGAATCTATAAGTAGTGTCACAGGAATGGTTCAAAACATCGACAGTAGGAAGAGTCATTCTTCTTGTACTTAAGTCGGCAGTGTGCCTTTTCTATTTAATTCCAATGCAATTATTGTGTTTCATCGTCAATAAGAAGGTCAGAGGGATACAGTAAACCTGAAGTGAAACATCGGAACCTATAACTAGTGTCACCGGAATGATTCAAACATAGTCAGTACAAAGACTCAGTCTTCTTGTACTGAAGTCGGCATTGTGCATTTTGTATTTAATTCCGATGAAATTTCTATGTTTCATCGTCAATAAGAAGGTCAGAGGGATACAGTTAGCCTGAAGTGAAGCATCGGAATCTATAACTAGTGTCACAGGAATGGTTCAAAACATAGACAGCAGGAAGAGTCAGTCTTCGTGTACTTAAGTCGGCAGTGTGCCTTTTCTATTTAATTCCGATGCAATTTCTGTGTTTCATCGTCAATAAGAAGGTCAGAGAAATACAGTAAACCTGAAGTATAGCATCGGAATGAATGACTAGTGTCACAGGAATGGTTCAAATCATAGACACTGGGAAGAGTCAGTCTACATGTACTTAAGTCGGCGTTGTGCCTTTTGTATTTAATTCCGATGCAATTTTTGTGCTTCATCGTCAATAAGAAGGTCAGAGGGATACAGTAAACCTGAAGTGAAACATCGGAATCCATAACTAGTGTCACCGGAATGGTTCAAACATAGTCAGTACAAAGAGTCAGTCTTCTTGTACTGAAGGTGGCATTGTGCCTTTTGTATTTAATTCCGATGCAATTTCTGTGTTTCATCGTCAATAAGAAAGTCCAAGGGATACAGTACCACTGAAGTGAGGAATCGGAATGTATAACTAGTGTGACAGGAATGGTTCAAAACATGGACAGTAGGAAGAGTCAGTCTTCTTGAACTTGAGTCGGCATTGTGCCTTTTCTATTTTTAATTCCGATGCAATTTCTGTGTTTCATCGTCAATAAGAAAGTCAGAGGGATACAGAAAACCTGAAGTGAAGCATCGGAATCTATAACTAGTGTCACAGAAATGGTTCAAAACATAGTCAGTAAGAAGAGTCAGTCTTCTTGTACTTAAGTCGGCATTGTGCCTTTTCTATTTAATTCCGATGCAATTTCTGTGTGTCATCGTCAATAAGAAGGTCAGAGGAATACAGTAAACCTGAAGGATAGCATCGGAATATATAATCAGTGTCAGAGGAATCGTTCTAATCATAGACAGTAGGAAGAGTCAGTCTTCTTCTACTTGAGTCGACATTGAGCCTTTTGTATTTATTTCCGCTGCAATTTCTGTGTTTCATCGTCAATAAGAAGGTCAGTGGGATACAGTAAACCTGAAGTGAAGCATCGGAATCTATAAGTAGTGTCACAGGAATGGTTCAAAACATAGACAGTAGGAAGAGTCATTCTTCTTGTACTTAAGTAGGCATTGTGCATTTTCTATTTAATTCAGATGCAATTTCTGTGTTTCATCGTCAATAACACGGTCAGAGGGATACAGTAAACCTGAAGTGAATGATCGGAATCTATAACTAGTGTCACAGGAATGGTTCAAATCATAGACAGTGGGAAGAGTCAGTCTACATGTACTTAGGTCGGCATTGTGCCTTTTGTATTTAATTCCGATGCAATTTTTGTGTTTTATCGTCAATAAGAAGGTCAGAGGGATACAATAAACCTGAAGTGAAACATCGGAATATATAACTAGTGTCACCGGAATGATTCAAACATAGTCAGTACAAAGAGTCAGTCTTCTTGTACTGAAGTCGGCATTGTGCCTTTTGTATTTAATTCCGATGCAATTTCTGTGTTTCATCGTCAATAAGAATGTCAGAGGGATACAGTACACATGAAGTGAATCATCGGAATCTATAACTAGTGTCACAGGAATGGTTGAAAACATAGACAGTAGGAAGAGTCAGTCTACATGTACTTAAGTCGTCATCGTGCCTTTTGTATTTAATTCCGATGCAATTTCTGTGTTTCATCGTCAATACGAAGGTCAGAGGGATACAGCTAACCTGAAGTGAAGCATCAGAATCTATAACTAGTGTCACAGGAATGGTTCAAACATAGACAGTAAGAAGAGTCAGTCTACTTGTACTTAAGTCGGCATTGTGATTTTTTTTTTTAATTCCGACGCAATTTCTGTGTTTCATCGTCAATAAGAAGGTCCAAGGGATACAGTACACCTGAAGTGAAACATCGGAATCTATAACTAGTGTCACAGGAATGGTTGAAAACATAGACAGTAGGAAGAGTCAGTCTTCTTGTACTTAAGTCGGCATTGTGCTTTTTCTATTTAATTCCGATGCAATTTCTGTGTTTCATCGTCAATAAGAAGGTCAGAGGGATACAGTAAACCTGAAATGAAGCATCGGAATCTATAAGTGGTATCACAGTAATGGTTTAAACATAGTCAGTAAGAAGAGTCAGTCGTCTTGTACTTAAGTCGGCATTGTGCCTTTCGTATTTAATTCCGATGGAATTTCCGTGTTTCATCGTCAATAAGAAGGTCCAAGGGATACAGTAAACCTGAAGTGAAGCATCGGAATCTATAACTAGTGTCACAGGATAGGTTCAAAACGTAGTCAGTAAGTAGACTCAGTCTTCTTGTACTTATTTCGGCATTGTGCCTTTTGTATTTAATTCCGATGCAATTTCTGTGTTTCATCGACAATAAGAAGGTCCAAGGGATACAGTAATCCTGAAGTGAAGCATCGTAATGTATAACTAGTGTCACAGGAATGGTTCAAACATAGACAGCAGGAAGAGTCAGTCTTCTTGTACTTAAGTCGGCATTGTGCCTTTTCTATTTAATTCCGATGCAATTTCTGTGTTTCATCGTCAATAAGAAGGTCAGAGGAATACAGTAAACCTGAAGTATAGCATCGGAATGTATAACTAGTGTCACAGGAATCGTTCAAAACATAGACATTAGGAAGAGTCAGTCTTCTTCTACTTGAGTCGGCATTGAGCCTTTTGTATTTATTTCCGTAGCGATTTCTGTGTTTCATCGTCAATAAGAAGGTCAGAGGGATACAGTAAACCAGAAGTGAAGCATCGGAATCCATAAGTTGTGCATCAGGAATGGTTCAAAACATAGAGAGTAGGAAGAGTCATTCTTCTTGTACTTAAGTCGGCACTGTGCCTTTTCTATTTAATTCCGATGCAATTTCTGTGTTTCATCGTTAATAAGAAGGTCCAAGGGATACAGTAAACCTGAAGTGAAACATCGGAATCTATAACTAGTGTCATCGGAATGGTTCAAACATAGGTACGTACGAAGAGTCAGTCTTCTTGTGCTGAAGTCGGCATTGTGCCTTTTGTATTTAATTCCGAAGCAATTTCTGGGTTTCATCGTCAATAAGAAGGTCCAAGGGATACAGTAAACCTGAACTGAAGCATCGGAATGTATAACTAGTGTGACAGGTATGGTTCAAAACATGGACAGTAGAATGAGTCAGTCTTCTTGTACTTGAGTCGGCATTGTGCCTTTTCTATTTAATTCCGATGCAATTTCTGTGTTTCATTGTCAATAAGAAGGTCCAAGGGTTACAGTAAACCTGAAGTGAAGCATCGGAATGTATAACTCGTGTCACAGGAATGGTTCAAAACATAGACATTAGGAAGAGTCAGTCTTCTTGTACTTAAGTCGGCATTGTGCCTTTTGTATTTAATTCCGATGCAATTTCTGTGTTTCATCGTCTATAAGAAGGTCGAACGGATACAGTAAACGTGAAGTGAAGCATCGGAATGTATAACTAGTGTCACAGGAATGGTTCAAAGCATAGACAGTAGGAAGAGTCAGTCTTCTTGTACTTGAGTTGGTACTGTGCCTTTTGTATTTAATTCATATGCAATTTCTGTGTTTCCTCGTCAATAAGAAGGTCCAAGTGATACAGTAAACCTGAAGTGAAGCATCGGAATATATAACTAGTGTCACAGGAATGGTTCAAAACATAGACAGTAGGAAGAGTCAGTCTCTTTGTACTTATGTCGGCATTGTGCCTTTTGTATTTAATTCCGATGCAATTTCTGTGTTTCATCGTCAATAGGAACGTCCAAGGGATACAGTAAACCTGAAGTGTGGCATTAGAATCAATGAATAGTGTCACAGGAATGGATCAAAACAAAGTCAGTAAAAAGAGTCAGTCTTCTTGTACTTATGTCGGCATTGTGCCTTTTCTATTCAATTCCGATGCAATTTCTGTGTTTCATCGTCAATAAGAAGGCCCAAGGGATGCAGCACACCTGAAGTGACGCATCGGAACCTATAACTAGTGTCACTGGAATGGTTCAAAACATAGACAGTAAGAAGAGTCAGTCTTCTTGTACTTAAGTCGGCATTGTGACTTTTGTATTTAATTCCGTTGCAATTTCTGTGTTTCATCGTCAATAAGAAGGTCATAGGGATACAGTAAACCTGAAGAGAAGCATCGGAATCTATAAGTGGTATCACAGTAATGCTTCAAACATAGTCAGTAAGAAGAGTCAGTCGTCTTGTACTTAAGTCGGCATTGTGCCTTTTCTATTTAATTCCGATGCAATTTCTGTGTTTCATCGTTAATAAGAACGTCCAAGGGATACAGTAAACCTGAAGTGAGGCATCGGAATATATGACTAGTGTCACAGGAATGGTTCAAAACATAGTCAGTAAAAAGAGTCAGTCTTCTTGTACTTAAGTCGGCATTGTGCCTTTTCTATTCTATTCCGATGCAATTTCTGTGTTTCATCGTCAATAAGAAGGTCAGAGGGATACAGAAAACCTGAAGTGAAGCATCGGAATCTATATGTGGTACCACAGTAATGGTTCAAACATAGTCAGCAAGAAGAGTCAGTCGTCTTGTACTTAAGTCGGCATTGTGCCTTCGTATATAATTCCGATGGAATTTCGGTCTTTCATCGTCAATAAGAAGGTCCAAGGGATACAGTAATCCTGAAGTGAAGCATCGGAATGTATAACTAGTGTGACAGGAATGGTTCAAACATAGACAGCAGGAAGAGTCAGTCTTCTTGTACTTAAGTCGGCAATGTGCCTTTTCTATTTAATTCCGATGCAATTTCTGTGTTTCATCGTCAATAAGAAGGTCAGAGGAATACAGTAAACCTGAAGTATAGCATCGGAATGTATAACTAGTGTCACAGGAATCGTTCAAAACATAGACATAAGGAAGAGTCAGTCTTCTTCTACTTGAGTCGGCATTGAGCCTTTTGTATTTATTTCCGAAGCGATTTCTGTGTTTCATCGTCAATAAGAAGGTCATAGGGATACAGTAAACCTGAAGTGAAGCATCGGAATCTATAAGTGGTATCACAGTAATGGTTCAAACATAGTCAGTAAGAAGAGTCAGTCTTCTTGTACTTAAGTCGGCATTGTGCCTTTTCTATTTATTTCCGATGCAATTTCTGTGTTTCATCGTCAATAAGAAGGTCAGAGGGATACAGAAAACCTGAAGTGAAGCATCGGAATCTATATGTGGTATCACAGTAATGGTTCAAACATAGTCAGCAAGAAGAGTCAGTCGTCTTGTACTTAAGTCGGCATTGTGCCTTCGTATATAATTCCGATGGAATTTCGGTCTTTCATCGTCAATAAGAAGGTCCAAGGGATACAGTAATCCTGAAGTGAAGCATCGGAATGTATAACTAGTGTGACAGGAATGGTTCAAACATAGACAGCAGGAAGAGTCAGTCTTCTTGTACTTAAGTCGGCAATGTGCCTTTTCTATTTAATTCCGATGCAATTTCTGTGTTTCATCGTCAATAAGAAGGTCAGAGGAATACAGTAAACCTGAAGTATAGCATCGGAATCTATAACTAGTGTCACAGGAATCGTTCAAAACATAGACATTAGGAAGAGTCAGTCTTCTTCTACTTGAGTCGGCATTGAGCCTTTTGTATTTATTTCCGAAGCGATTTCTGTGTTTCATCGTCAATATGAAGGTCAGAGGAATACAGTAAACCTGAAGTGAAGCATCGGAATCCATAAGTAGTGCCTCAGGAATGGTTCAAAACATAGACAGTAGGAAGAGTCATTCTTCTTGTACTTAAGTCGGCACTGTGCCTTTTCAATTTAATTCCGATGCAATTTCTGTGTTTCATCGTTAATAAGAAGGTCCAAGGGATACAGTAAACCTGAAGTGAAACATCGGAATCTATAACTAGTGTCATCGGAATGGTTCAAACATAGGTACGTACAAAGAGTCAGTCTTCTTGTGCTGAAGTCGGCATTGTGCCTTTTGTATTTAATTCCGAAGCAATTTCTGGGTTTCATCGTCAATAAGAAGGTCCAAGGGATACAGTAAACCTGAACTGAAGCATCGGAATGTATAGATAGTGTGACAGGTATGGTTCAAAACATGGACAGTAGGATGAGTCAGTCTTCTTGTACTTGAGTCGGCATATTGCCTTTTCTATTTAATTCCGATGCAATTTCTGTGTTTCATTGTCAATAAGAAGGTCCAAGGGATACAGTAAACCTGAAGTGAAGCATCGGAATGTATAACTCGTGTCACAGGAATGGTTCAAAACATAGACATTAGGAAGAGTCAGTCTTCTTGTACTTAAGTCGGCATTGTGCCTTTTGTATATAATTCCGATACAATTTCTGTGTTTCATCGTCAATAAGAACGTCCAAGGGATACAGTAAACCTGAAGTGAGGCATCGGAATATATGACTAGTGTCACAGGAATGGTTCAAAAAATAGTCACTAAAAAGAGTCAGTCTTCTTGTACTTAGGTCGGCATTGTGCCTTTTCTATTTAATTCCGATGCAATTTCTGTGTTTCATCGTCAATAAGAACGTCCAAGGGATACAGTAAACCTGAAGTGAGGCATCGGAATATATGAGTAGTGTCACAGGAATGGTTCAAAGCATAGTCAGTAAAAAGAGTCAGTCTTCTTGTACTTAAGTCGGCATTGTGCCTTTTCTATTCTATTCCGATGCAATTTCTGTGTTTCATCGTCAATAAGAAGGTCCAAGGGGTGCAGTACACCTGAAGTGACGCATCGGAATGTATAACTAGTGTCACTGGAGTGGTTCAAATCATAGACATTAAGAAGAGTCAGTCTTCTTGTACTTAAGTCGGCATTGTGCCTTTTCTATTTAATTCCGATGCATATTCTGTGTTTCATCGTCAATAAGAAAGTCAGAGGGATACAGTAAAACTGAAGTTAAGCATCAGAATCTATAAGTGGTATCACAGTAATGATTCAAACATAGTCAGTAAGAAGAGTCAGTCGTCTTGTACTTAAGTCGGGATTGTGCCTTTTCTATTTAATTTCGATGCAATTTCTGTGTTTCATCGTCAATAAGAAGGTCAGAGGAATACAGTAAACCTGAAGTATAGCATCAGAATGTATAACTAGTGTCACAGGAATCGTTCAAAACATAGACAGTAGGAGGAGTCACTCTTCTTCTACTTGAGTCGGCATTGAGCCTTTTGTATTTATTTACGATGCAATTTCTGTTTTTCATCGACAATTAGAAGGTCCAAGGGATACAGTAAACCTGAAGTGAAGCATCGGAATGTATAACTCGTGTCAGAGGAATGGTTCAAAACATAGACAGTAGGAAGAGTCAGTCTTCGTGCCTTTTGTATATAATTCCGATACAATTTCTGTGTTTCATCGTCAATAAGAACGTCCAAGGGATACAGTAAACCTGAAGTGAGGCATCGGAATATATGACTAATGTCACAGGAATGGTTCAAAACATAGTCAGTAAAAAGAGTCAGTCTTCTTGTACTTAAGTCGGCATTGTGTCTTTTCTATTTAATTCCGATGCAATTTGTGTATTTCATCGTCAATAACAAGGTCACAGGGATACAGTAAACCTGAAGAGAAGCATCGGAATCTATAAGTGGTGTCACAGCAATGCTTCAAACATAGTCAGTAAGAAGAGTCAGTCGTCTTGTACTTAAGTCGGCATTGTGCCTTTTCTATTTAATTACGACGCAATTTCTGTGTTTCATCATCAATAAGAAGGTCCGAGGAATACAGTAAACCTGAAGTATGGCATCGGAATGTATAACTAGTGTCACAGGAATCGTTCAAAACATAGACAGTAGGAGGAGTCACTCTTCTTCTACTTGAGTCGGCATTGAGCCTTTTGTATTTATTTCCGATGCGATTTCTGTGCTTCATCGTCAATACGAAGGTCAGAGGGATACAGTAAACCTGAAGTGAAGCATCGGAATCCATAAGTAGTGCCACAGGAATGGTTCAAAGCATAGACAGTAGAAAGAGTCATTCTTCTTGTACTTAAGTCGGCATTGTGCCTTTTCTATTTAATTCCGATGCAATTTCTGTGTTTCATCGTCAATAAGAAGGTCCAAGGGATGCAGTAAACCTGAAGTGAAACATCGGAATCTATAACTAGTGTCACCGGAATGGTTCAAACATAGGTACGTACAAAGAGTCAGTCTTCTTGTACTGAAGTCGGCATTGTGCCTTTTGTATTTAATTCCGATGCAATTTCTGTGTTTCATCGTCAACAAGAAGGTCCAAGGAATACCGTAAACCTGAAGTGAAGCATCGGAATGTATAACTAGTGTGACAGGAATGGTTCAAAACATGGACATTAGGAAGAGTCAGTCTTCTTGTACTTAAGTCGGCATTGTGCCTTTTGTATTTAATTCCGATGCAATTTCTGTGTTACATCGTATATAAGAAGGTCGAACGGATACAGTAAACGTGAAGTGAAGCATCGGAATGTATAACTAGTGTCACAGGAATGGTTCAAAGCATAGACAGTAGGAAGAGTCAGTCTTCTTGTACTTGAGTTGGTACTGTGCCTTTTGTATTTAATTCATATGCAATTTCTGTGTTTCCTCGTCAATAAGAAGGTCCAAGTGATACAGTAAACCTGAAGTGAAGTATCGGAATATATAACTAGTGTCACAGGAATGGTTCAAAACATAGACAGTAGGAAGAGTCAGTCTCTTTGTACTTATGTCGGCATTGTGCCTTTTGTATTTAATTCCGATGCAATTTCTGTGTTTCATCGTCAATAGGAACGTCCAAGGGATACAGTAAACCTGAAGTGTGGCATTAGAATCAATCAATAGTGTCACAGGAATGGATCAAAACAAAGTCAGTAAAAAGAGTCATTCTTCTTGTACTTATGTCGGCATTGTGCCTTTTCTATTCAATTCCGATGCAATTTCAGTGTTTCATCGTCAATAAGAAGGCCCAAGGGATGCAGTACACCTGAAGTGACGCATCGGAACCTATAACTAGTGTCACTGGAATGGTTCAAAACATAGACAGTAAGAAGAGTCAGTCTTCTTGTACTTAAGTCGGCATTGTGACTTTTGTATTTAATTCCGTTGCAATTTCTGTGTTTCATCGTCAATAAGAAGGTCATAGGGGTACAGTAAACCTGAAGTGAAGCATCGGAATCTATAAGTGGTATCACAGTAATGGTTCAAACATAGTCAGTAAGAAGAGTCAGTCGTCTTGTACTTAAGTCGGCATTGTGCCTTCGTATATAATTCCGATGGAATTTCGGTCTTTCATCGTCAATAAGAAGGTCCAAGGGATACAGTAATCCTGAAGTGAAGCATCGGAATGTATAACTAGTGTGACAGGAATGGTTCAAACATAGACAGCAGGAAGAGTCAGTCTTCTTGTACTTAAGTCGGCAGTGTGCCTTTTCTATTTAATTCCGATGCAATTTCTGTGTTTCATCGTCAATAAAAAGGTCAGAGGAATACAGTAAACCTGAAGTATAGCATCGGAATGTATAACTAGTGTCACAGGAATCGTTCAAAACATAGACATTAGGAAGAGTCAGTCTTCTTCTACTTGAGTCGGCATTGAGCCTTTTGTATTTATTTCCGAAGCGATTTCTGTGTTTCATCGTCAATATGAAGGTCAGAGGGATACAGTAAACCTGAAGTGAAGCATCGGAATCCATAAGTAGTGCCTCAGGAATGGTTCAAAACATAGACAGTAGGAAGAGTCATTCTTCTTGTACTTAAGTCGGCACTGTGCCTTTTCTATTTAATTCCGATGCAATTTCTGTGTTTCATCGTTAATGAGAAGGTCCAAGGGATACAGTAAACCTGAAGTGAAACATCGGAATCTATAACTAGTGTCATCGGAATGGTTCAAACATAGGTACGTACAAAGAGTCAGTCTTCTTGTGCTGAAGTCGGCATTGTGCCTTTTGTATTTAAATCCGAAGCAATTTCTGGGTTTCATCGTCAATAAGAAGGTCCAAGGGATACAGTAAACCTGAACTGAAGCATCGGAATGTATAGCTAGTGTGACAGGTATGGTTCAAAACATGGACAGTAGGATGAGTCAGTCTTCTTGTACTTGAGTCGGCATTGTGCCTTTTCTATTTAATTCCGATGCAATTTCTGTGTTTCATTGTCAATAAGAAGGTCCAAGGGATACAGTAAACCTGAAGTGAAGCATCGGAATGTATAACTCGTGTCACAGGAATGGTTCAAAACATAGACATTAGGAAGAGTCAGTCTTCTTGTACTTAAGTCGGCATTGTGCCTTTTGTATATAATTCCGATACAATTTCTGTGTTTCATCGTCAATAAGAACGTCCAAGGGATACAGTAAACCTGAAGTGAGGCATCGGAATATATGACTAGTGTCACAGGAATGGTTCAAAAAATAGTCAGTAAAAAGAGTCAGTCTTCTTGTACTTAAGTCGGCATTGTGCCTTTTCTATTTAATTCCGATGCAATTTCTGTATTTCATCGTCAATACGAACGTCCAAGGGATGCAATACATCCGAAGTGACGCATCGGAATCTATAACTAGTGTCACTGGAATGGCTCATGACATAGACAGTAAGAAGAGTCAGTCTTCTTGTACTTAAGTCGGCATTGTGCCTTTTCTATTTAATTCCAATGCAATTTCTGTGTTTCTTCGTCAATAAACGGGTCAGAGGGATACAGTAAATCTGAAGTGAAGCATCGGAATCTATAAGTGGTATAACAGTAATGGTTCAAACATAGTCAGTAAGAAGAGTCAGTCGTCCTGTACTTAAGTCGGCATTGTGCCTTTCGTATTTAATTCCGATGGAATTTCGGTGCTTCATCGTCAATAAGAACGTCCCAGGGATACAGTAAACCTGAATCGTGGCATCGGAATCAATGAATAGTGTCACCGGAATGGTTCAAAACACAGTCGGTAAAAAGGGTCAGTCTTCTTGTACTTAAGTCGGCACTGTGCCTTTTCTATTTAATTCCGATGCAATTTCTTTGTTTCATCGTTAATAAGAAGGTCCAAGGGATACAGTACACCTGAAGTGACGCATCGGAACCTATAACTAGTGTCACTGGAATGGTTCAAAACATAGACATTAAGAAGAGTCAGTCTTCTTGTACTTAAGTCGGCATTGCGCCTTTTCTATTTAATTCCGACGCAATTTCTGTGTTTCATCATCAATAAGAAGGTCCGAGGAATACAGTAAACCTGAAGTATGGCATCGGAATGTATAACTAGTGTCACAGGAATCGTTCAAAACATAGACAGTAGGAGGAGTGACTCTTCTTCTACTTGAGTCGGCATTGAGCCTTTTGTATTTATTTCCGATGCGATTTCTGTGTTTCATCGTCAATACGAAGGTCAGAGGGATACAGTAAACCTGAAGTGAAGCATCGGAATCCATAAGTAGTGCCACAGGAATGGTTCAAAGCATAGACAGTAGAAAGAGTCATTCTTCTTGTACTTAAGTCGGCATTGTGCCTTTTCTATTTAATTCCGATGCAATTTCTGTGTTTCATCGTCAATAAGAACGTCCAAGGGATACAGTAAACCTGAAGTGAGGCATCGGAATATATGACTAGTGTCACAGGAATGGTTCAAAACATAGTCAGTAAAAAGAGTCAGTCTTCTTGTACTTAAGTCGGCATTGTGCCTTTTCTATTCTATTCCGATGCAATTTCTGTGTTATATCGTCAATAAGAAGGTCCAAGGGGTGCAGTACACCTGAAGTGACGCATCGGAATGTATAACTAGTGTCACTGGAGTGGTTCAAATCGTAGACAGTAAGAAGAGTCAGTCTTCTTGTACTTAAGTCATCATTGTGCCTTTTCTATTTAATTCCGATGCATATTCTGTGTTTCATCGTCAATAAGAAAGTCAGAGGGATACAGTAAAACTGAAGTTAAGCATCAGATTCTATAAGTGGTATCACAGTAATGGTTCAAACATAGTCAGTAAGAAGAGTCAGTCGTCTTGTACTTAAGTCGGGATTGTGCCTTTTCTATTTAATTTCGATGCAATTTCTGTGTTTCATTGTCAATAAGAAGGTCGAACGGATACAGTAAACGTGAAGTGAAGCATCGGAATGTATAACTAGTGTCACAGGAATGGTTCAAAGCATAGACAGTAGGAAGAGTCAGTCTTCTTGTACTTGAGTCGGTATTTTGCCTTTTGTATTTAATTCATATGCAATTTCTGTGTTTCCTCGTCAATAAGAAGGTCCAAGGGATACAGTAAACTTGAAGTGAAGCATCGGAATATATAACTAGTGTCACAGAAATGGTTCAAAACATAGACAGTAGGAAGATTCAGCCTTCTTGTACTTAAGTCGGCATTGTGCCTTTTGTATTTAATTCCGATGCAATTTCTGTGTTTCATCGTCAATAAGAACGTCCAAGGGATACAGTAAACCAGAAGTGTGGCATCGGAATCAATGAATAGTGTCAAAGGAATGGTTCAAAACATAGTCAGTAAAAAGAGTCAGTCATCTTGTACTTATGTCGGCATTGTGCCTTTTCTATTTAATTCCGATGCAATTTCTGTGTTTCATCGTCAATAAGAAGGTCAGAGGGATACAGTAAACCTGAAGTGAAGCATCGGAATCTATAAGTGGTATCACAGTAATGGTTCAAACATAGTCAGTAAGAAGAGTCAGTCGTCTTGTACTTAAGTCGGCATTGTGCCTTTTCTATTTAATTCCGATGCAATTTCTGTGTTTCATCGTCAATAAGAAGGTCAGACGAATACAGTAAACCTGAAGTATAGCATCGGAATGTATAACTAGTGTCACACGAATCGTTCAAAACATAGACAGTAGGAGGAGTCACTCTTCTTCTACTTGAGTAGGCATTGAGCCTTTTGTATTTATTTCCGATGCGATTTCTGTGTTTCATCGTCAATAAGATGGTCAGAGGGATACAGTAAACCTGAAGTGAAGCATCGGAATCCATAAGTAGTGCCACAGGAATGGTTCAAAGCATAGACAGTAGGAAGAGTCATTCTTCTTGAACTTAATTCGGCATTGTGCCTTTTCTATTTAATTCCGATGCAATTTCTGTGTTTCATCGTCAATAAGAAGGTCCAAGGGATACAGTAAACCTGAAGTGAAACATCGGAATCTATAACTAGTGTCACCGGAATGGTTCAAACATAGGTACGTACAAAGAGTCTGTCTTCTTGTACTGAAGTCGGCATTGTGCCTTTTGTATTTAATTCCGATGCAATTTCTGTGTTTCATCGTCAATAAGAAGGTCCAAGGGATACAGTAAACCTGAAGTGAAGCATCGGAATGTATAACTAGTGTGACAGGTATGGATCAAAACATGGACCGTAGGAAGAGTCAGTCTTCTTGTACTTGAGTCGGCATTGTGCCTTTTGTATTTAATTCCGATGCAATTTCTGTGTTTCATCGTCAATAAGAACGTCCAAGGGATACAGTAAAACTGAAGTGAGGCATCGGAATATATGACTAGTGTCACAGGAATGGTTCAAAACATAGTCAGTAAAAAGAGTCAGTCTTCTTGTACTTAAGTCGGCATTGTGCCTTTTCTATTTAATTCCGATGCAATTTCTGTATTTCATCGTCAATAAGAAGGTCCAAGGGATGCAATACACCTGAAGTGACGCATCGGAATTTACAACTAGTGTCACTGGAATGGTTCATAACATAGACAGTAAGAAGAGTCAGTCTTCTTGTACTTATGTCGGCATTGTGCCTTTTCTATTTAATTCCGATGCAATTTCTGTGTTTCATCGTCAATAAGAAGGTCAGAGGGATACAGTATACCTGAAGTGAAGCATGGGAATCTATAAGTGGTATAACTGTAATGGTTCAAACATAGTCAGTAAGAAGAGTCAGTCGTGCTGTACTTAAGTCGGCATTGTGTTTTTCGTATTTAATTCCGATGGAATTTCGGTGTTTCATCGTCAATAAGAAGGTCCAAGGGATACAGTAAACCTGAAGTGAAGCATCGGATTGTATAACTAGTGTCACAGGAATGGTTCAAAGCATAGACAGTAGGATGAGTCAGTCTTCTTGTACTTAAGTAAGCATTGTGCCTTTTCTATTTAATTCCGATGCAATTTCTGTGGTTCATCGTCAATAAGAACGTCCAAGTGATACAGAAAAACCTGAAGTTAGGCATCGGAATCTATGACTAGTGTCACTGGAATGGTTCAAATCATAGTCAGTAAAAAGAGTCAATCTTCTTGTACTTATGTCGGCATTGTGCCTTTTCTATTTAATGCCGATGCAATTTCTGTGTTTCATCGTCAATAAGAACGTCCAAGAAATACAGTAAACCTGAAGTGTGGCATCGGAATCAATGAATACTGTCACAGGAATGGTTCAAAACATAGTCGGTAAAAAGAGTCAGTCTTCTTGTACTTAAGTCGGCATTGTGCCTTTTCTATTTAATTCCGATGCAATTTCTGTGTTTCATCGTCAATAAGAAGGTCCAAGTGATGCAGTACACCTGAAGTGACGCATCGGAATCTATAACTAGTGTCACTGGAATGGTTCAAAACATCGACAGTAAGAAGAGTCAGTCTTCTTGTACTTAAGTCGGCATTGTGCCTTTTCTATCTAATTCCGATGCAATTTCTGTGTTTCATCGTCAATAAGAAGGTCAGAGGTATACAGTAAACCTGAAGTGAAGCATCGGAATCTATAAGTGGTATCACAGTAATGGTTCAAACATAGTCAGTAAGAAGAGTCAGTCGTCTTGTACTTAAGTCGGTATTGTGCCTTTCGTATTTAATTCCGATGGAATTTCGGTGTTTCATCGTCAATAGGAAGGTCCAAGGGATACAGTAAACCTGAAGTGAAGCATCGGAATGTATAACTAGTGTGACAGGAATGGTTCAAAACATAGACAGTAGGAAGAGTCAGTCTTCTTGTACTTAAGTCGGCATTGTGCCTTCTCTATTTAATTCCGATGCAATATCTGTGTTTCATCGTCAATAAGAAGGTCAGAGGGATACAGTAAACCTGAATGAAGCATCGGAATCCATAAGTAGTGACACAGGAATGGTTCAAATCATAGACAGTAGGAAGAGTCATTCTTCTTGTACTTAAGTCGGCATTGTGCCTTTTCTATTTAATTCCGATGCAATTTCTGTGTTTCATCGTCAATAAGAAGGTCCAAGGGATACAGTAAACCTGAAGTGAAACATCGGAATCTATAACTAGTGTCACCGGAATGGTTCAAACATAGGTACGTGCAAAGAGTCAGACTTCTTGTACTGAAGTAAGCATTGTGCCTTTTGTATTTAATTCCGATGCAATTTCTGTGTTTCATCGTCAATAACAAGGTCCAAGGGATACAGTATACCTGAAGTGAAGCATCGGAATGTATAACTCGTGTCACAGGAATGGTTCAAATCATAGACAGTAGGAAGAGTCAGTCTTCTTGTACTTAAGTCGGCATTGTGCCTTTTCTATTTAATTCCGATGCAATTTCTGTGTTTCATCGTCAATAAGAAGGTCCAAGGGATGCAATACACCTGAAGTGACGCATCGGAATCTATAACTAGTGTCACTGGAATGGTTCATAACATAGACATTAAGAAGAGTCAGTCATCTTGTACTTAAGTCGGCATTGTGCCTTTTCTATTTAATTCCGATGCAATTTCTGTGTTTCATCGTCAATAAGAAGGTCAGAGGGATACAGTAAACCTGAAGTGAAGCTTCGGATTGTATAACTAGTGTCACAGGAATGGTTCAAAACATAGACAGTAGGATGAGTCAGTCTTCTTGTACTTAAGTCGGCATTGTGCCATTTGTATTTAATTCCGATGCAATTTCTGGGGTTCATCGTCAATAAGAACGTCCAAGTGATACAGTAAACCTGAAGTGAGGCATCGGAATCTATGACTAGTGTCACAGGAATGGATAAAAACATAGACAGTAGGAAGAGTCAGTCTTCATGTACTTAAGTCGGCATTGTGCCTTTTGTATTTAATTCTGATGCAATTTCTGTGTTTCATCGTCAATAAGAACGTCCAAGTCATACAGTAAACCTGATGTGTGGCATCGGAATCTATTACTAGTGTCACAGGAATGGTTCAAAACATAGTCAGTAAAAAGAGTCAGTCTTCTTGTATTAAAGTCGGCATTGTGCCTTTTCTATTTAATCCCGATTCAATTTCTGTGTTTCATCGTCAATAAGAAAGTCCAAGGGATGCAGTACAGCTGAACCGACGCATCGGAATCTATAACTAGTGTCACTGGAATGGTTCAAAACATAGACAGTAAGAAGAGTCAGTCTTCTTGTACTTAAGTCGGCATTGTGCCTTTTCAATTTAATTCCGATGCAATTTCTGTGTTTCATCGTCAATAAGAAGGTCAGAGGAATACAGTAAACCTGAAGTGAAGCATCGGAATCTATAAGTGGTATCACAGTAATGGTTCAAACATAGTCAGTAAGAAGAGTCAGTCGTCTTGTACTTAAGTGGGCATTGTGCCTTTCGTATTTAATTCCGATGGAATTTCGGTGATTCATCGTCACTAAGAAGGTCCAAGGGATACAGTAAACCTGAAGTGAAGCATCGGAGTGTATACCTAGTGTGACAGGAATGGTTCAAAACATAGACAGTAAGAAGAGTCAGTTTCTTGTACTTAAGTCGGCATTGTGCCCTTTTTATTTAATTCCGATGCAATTTCTGTGAATCATCGTCAATAAGAAGGTCCGAGGGATACGGTAAACCTGAAGTCAAGCATCGGAATCTATAAGTGGTATCACAGTAATGGTTCAAACATAGTCAGTAAGAAGAGTCAGTCGTCTTGTACTTAAGTCGGCATTGTGCCTTTCGTATTTAATTCCGATGAAATTTCGATGTTTCATCGTCAATAAGAAGGTCCAAGGGATACAGTAAACCTGAGGTGACGCATCGAAATGTATAACTAGTGTGACAGGAATGGTTAAAAACATAGACAGCAGGAAGAGTCAGTCTTCTTGTACTTAAGTCGGCATTGTGCCTTTTGTATTTAATTCTGATGCAATTTCTGTTGTTCATAGTCAATAAGAACGTCCAACGGATACAGTAAAGCAGAAGTGACGCATCGGAATCTATGACTAGTGTCAGAGGAATGGTTCAAAATATAGTCAGTATAAAGAGTCGGTCTTCTTGTACTTAAGTCGGCATTGTGCCTTTTCTATTTAATTCCGATGGAATTTCTGTGTTTCATCGTCAATAAGATGGTCCAAGGTATGCAGTACACCTGAAGTGACGCATCGGAATCTATAACTAGTGTCTTTGGAATGGTTCAAAACATAAACAGTAAGAAGAGTCAGTCTTCTTGTACTTCAGTCGGCATTGTGGCTTTTCTAGTTAATTCCGATGCAATATCTGTGTTTCATCATCAATAAGAAGGTCAGAGGGATACAGTAATCCTGAAGTGAAGCATCGGAATCTATAACTAGTGTCACAGGAATGGTTCAAAATACAGTCAGTAAGAAGACTCAGTCTTCTTGTACTTATTTCGGCATTGTGCCTTTTTATTTAATTCCGATGCAATTTCTGTATTTCATCGTCAATATGAAAGTCCAAGGGATACAGTAAACCTGAAGTAAAGCATCGGAATGTATAACTGGTGTCACAGGAATGGTTCAAAACATAGTCAGTAGGAAGAGTCACTCTTCTTGTACTTACGTCGGCATTGTGCCTTTTGTATTTAATTCTGATGCAATATGTGTGTTTCATCGTCAATAATAGGTCCAAGGGATACAGTAAACCTGAAGTGAAGCATCGGAATGTATAACTAGAGTCACAGGAATGGTTCAAAGCATGACAGTAGGAAGAGTCAGTCTTCTTGTACTTAAGTCAGCATTGTGCCTTTTGTATTTAATTCCGATGCAATTTCTGTGTTTCATCGTCAATAAGAAGGTCCAAGGGATACAGTAAACCTGAAGTGAAGCATCGGAATGTATAACTAGTGTCACAGGAATGGTTCAAAACATAGTTAGTAAGAAGAGTCAGTCTTCTTGTACTTAAGTCGGCATTGTGCCTTTTCTATTTAATTCCGATGCAGTTTCTGTGTTTCATCGTCAATAATAGGTCCAAGGGATACAGTAAACCTGTAGTGAAGCATCGGAATGTATAACTAGAGTCACAGGAATGGTTCAAAGCATAGACAGTAGGAAGAGTCAGTCTTCTTGTACTTAAGTCGGCATTGTGCCTTTTGTATTTAATTTCGAAGCAATTTCTGTGATTCATCGTCAATATGAAGGTCCAAGGGATACTGTAAACCTGAAGTGAAGCATCGGAGTGTATAACTAGAGTCACAGGAATGGTTCATGACATAGACAGTAAGAAGAGTCAGTCTTCTTGTACTTAAGTCGGCATTGTGCATTTTCTATTTAATTCCGATGCAGTTTCTGTGTTTCATCGTCAATCAGAAGGTCAGATGGATACGGTAAACCTGAAGTGAAGCATCGGATTCTATAAATAGAGTCACAGAAATTTTTCAAAACATAGACAGTAAGAAGAGTCAGACTTCTTGTACATAAGTAGGCATTGTGCCTTTTGTATTTAAATCCGATGCAATTTCCGTGTTTCATCGTCAATAAGATGGTCAGAGGGATACTGTTAACCTGAAGTGAAGCATCGGAATCTATAACTAGTGTCACAGAAATGGTTCAAAACATAGACACTAAGAAGAGTCAGTCTTCTTGTACTTAGGTGGTCATTGTGCCTTTTGTATTTAATTCCGATGCTATTTCTGTGTTTCATCGTCAATAAGAAGGTCACAGGGATACAGTAAACCTGAAGTGAAGCATCGGAATCTATAACTAGTGTCACAGAAATAGTTCAAAACATAGACAGTAAGGAGAGTCAGTCTTCTTGTACTTAGGTAGGCATTGTGCCTTTTGTATTTAATTCTGATGCAATTTCTGTGTTTCATCGTCAATAAGAAGGTCCAAGGGATACAGTAAACCTGAAGTAAAGCATCGGAATGTATAATTAGTGTTACAGGAATGGTTCAAAACATAGTCTGTAAAATGAGTCAGTCTTCTTGTACTTAAGTCGGCATTGTGCCTTTTCTATTTAATTCCGATGCAATTTCTGTGTTTCATCGTCAATTAGAGGGTCCAAGAGATACACTAAACCCGAAGTGAAACATCGGAACCTATAACTAGTGTCACCGGAATGGTTCAAACATAGGTACGTACAAAGAGTCAGTCTTCTTGTACTGAAGTCGGCATTGTGCCTTTTGTATTTAATTCACATGCAATTTCTGTGTTTCATCGTCAATAAGATGGTCCAAGGGATGCAGTACACCTGAAGTGAAGCATCGGAATCTATAAGTGGTATCACAGAAATGGTTCAAACATAGTCAGTAAGAAGAATCAGTCGTCTTGTACTTAAGTCGGCATTGTGCATTTCGTATTTAATTCCGATGGAATTTCGGTGTTTCATCGTCACTAAGAAGGTCCAAGGGATACAGTAAACCTGAAGTGAAGCATCGGAATGTATAACTAGTGTGACAGGAATGGTTCAAAACATAGACAGTAAGAAGAGTCAGTTTCTTGTACTTAAGTCGGCATTGTGCCCTTTTTATTTAATTCCGATGCAATTTCTGTGATTCATCGTCAATAAGAAGGTCAGAGGGATACGGTAAACCTGAAGTCAAGCATCGGAATCTATAAGTGGTATCACAGTAATGGTTCAAACATAGTTAGTAAGAAGAGTCAGTCGTCTTGTACTTAAGTCGGCATTGTGCCTTTCGTATTTAATTCCGATGAAATTTCGATGTTTCATCGTCAATAAGAAGGTCCAAGGGATACAGTAAACCTGAAGTGAAGCATCGAAATGTATAACTAGTGTGACAGGAATGGTTAAAAACATAGACAGCAGGAAGAGTCAGTCTTCTTGTACTTAAGTCGGCATTGTGCCTTTTGTATTTAATTCTGATGCAATTTCTGTTGTTCATAGTCAATAAGAACGTCCAACGGATACAGTAAAGCAGAAGTGACGCATCGGAATCTATGACTAGTGTCAGAGGAATGGTTCAAAATATAGTCAGTATAAAGAGTCGGTCTTCTTGTACTTAAGTCGGCATTGTGCCTTTTCTATTTAATTCCGATGCAATTTCTGTGTTTCATCGTCAATAAGATGGTCCAAGGTATGCAGTACACCTGAAGTGACGCATCGGAATCTGTAACTAGTGTCTTTGGAATGGTTCAAAACATAAACAGTAAGAAGAGTCAGTCTTCTTGTACTTCAGTCGGCATTGTGGCTTTTCTAGTTAATTCCGATGCAATATCTGTGTTTCATCATCAATAAGAAGGTCAGAGGGATACAGTAATCCTGAAGTGAAGCATCGGAATCTATAACTAGTGTCACAGGAATGGTTCAAAATACAGTCAGTAAGAAGACTCAGTCTTCTTGTACTTATTTCGGCATTGTGCCTTTTTATTTAATTCCGATGCAATTTCTGTATTTCATCGTCAATATGAAAGTCCAAGGGATACAGTAAACCTGAAGTAAAGCATCGGAATGTATAACTGGTGTCACAGGAATGGTTCAAAACATAGTCAGTAGGAAGAGTCACTATTCTTGTACTTACGTCGGCATTGTGCCTTTTGTATTTAATTATGATGCAATATGTGTGTTTCATCGTCAATAATAGGTCCAAGGGATACAGTAAACCTGAAGTGAAGCATCGGAATGTATAACTAGAGTCACAGGAATGGTTCAAAGCATGACAGTAGGAAGAGTCAGTCTTCTTGTACTTAAGTCAGCATTGTGCCTTTTGTATTTAATTCCGATGCAATTTCTGTGTTTCATCGTCAATAAGAAGGTCCAAGGGATACAGTAAACCTGAAGTGAAGCATCGGAATGTATAACTCGTGTCACAGGAATGGTTCAAAACATAGACAGTAGGAAGAGTCAGTCTTCTTGTACTTAAGTCGGCATTGTGCCTTTTGTATATAATTCCGATGCAATTTCTGTGTTTCATCGTCAATAAGAACGTCCAAGGGATACAGTAAACCAGAAGTGAGGCATCGGAATATATGACTAGTGTCACAGGAATGGTTCAAAACATAGTCAGTAAAAAGAGTCAGTCTTCTTGTACTTAAGTCGGCATTGTGCCTTTCCTATTTAATTCCGATGCAATTTCTGTGTTTCATCGTCAATAAGAAGGTCCAAGGGATGCAATACACCTGAAGTGACGCATCGGAATCTATAACTACTGTCACTGGAATGGTTCATAACATAGACAGTAAGAAGAGAGTCTTCTTGTACTTAAGTCGGCATTGTGCCTTTTCTATTTAATTCTGGTGCAATTTCTGTGTTTCATCGTCAATAAGAAGGTCAGAGGGATACAGTAGACCTGAAGTGAAGCATCGGAATCTATAAGTGGTATAACGGTAATGGTTCAAACATGGTCAGTAAGAAGAGTCAGTCGTCCTGTACTTAAGTCGTCATTGTGCCTTTCGTATTTAATTCCGATGGAATTTCGGTGTTTCATCGTCAATAAGAAGGTCCAAGGGATACAGTAAACCTGAAGTGAAGCATCGGATTGTATAACTAGTGTCACAGGAATGGTTCAAAACATAGACATTAGGATGAGTCAGTCTTCTTGTACTTAAGTCGGCATTGTGCCTTTTGTATTTAATTCCGATGCAATTTCTGGGGTTCATCGTCAATAAGAACGTCCAAGTGATACAGTAAACCTGAAGTGAGGCATCGGAACCTATGACTAGTGTCACAGGAATGGTTCAAAACATAGTCAGTAAAAAGAGTCAGTCTTCTTGTACTTAAGTCAGCATTGTGCCTTTTCTATTTAATTCCGATGCAATTTCTGTGTTTCATCGTCAATAAGAAGGTCCAAGGGATACAGTAAACCTGAAGTGAAGCATCGGAATGTATAACTAGTGTGACAGGAATGGTTCAAAACATGGACATTAGGAAGAGTCAGTCTTCTTGTACTTAAATCGGCATTGTGCATTTTGTATTTAATTCCGATGCCATTTCTGTGTTTCATCGTCAATAAGAAAGTCGAACGGATACAGTAAACGTGAAGTGAAGCATCGGAATGTATAACTAGTGTCACAGGAATGGTTCAAAACATAAACAGTAGGAAGAATCAGTCTTCTTGTACTTTAGTCGGCATTGTGCCTTTTGTATTTGATTCCGATGCAATTTCTGTGTTTCATCGTCAATAAGAACGTCCAAGTGATACAGTAAACCTGAAGTGTGGCATCGGAATCAATTACTAGTGTCACAGGAATGGTTCAAAACATAGTCAGTTAAAAGAGTCAGTCTTCTTGTACTGAAGTCGGCATTGTGCTTTTTCTATTTAATTCCGATGCAATTTCTGTGTTTCATCGTCAATAAGAAGGTCCAAGGGATGCAGTACACCTGAACCGACGCATCGGAATCCATAACTAGTGTCACTGGAATGGTTCAAAACCTAGACAGTAAGAAGAGTCAGTCTTCTTGTACTTAAGTCGGCATTGTGCCTTTCGTATTTAATTCCGATGGAATTTCGGTGTTTCCTCGTCACTAAGAAGGTCCAAGGGATACAGTAAACCTGAAGTGAAGCATCGGAATGTATAACTAGTGTGACAGGAATGGTTCAAAACATAGACAGTAAGAAGAGTCAGTCTTCTTGTACTTAAGTCGGCATTGTGCCTTTTCTATTTAATTCCGATGCGATTTCTGTGTTTCATCGCCATTAAGAAGGTCAGAGGGATACGGTAAACCTGAAGTGAAGCATCGGAATCAATAAGTGGTATCACAGTAATGGTTCAAACATAGTCAGTAAGAAGAGTCAGTCGTCTTGTACTTAAGTCGGCATTGTGCCTTTTCTATTTAATTCCGATGCAGTTTCTGTGTTTCTTCGTCAATAAGAAGGTCAGAGGGATACGGTAAACCTGAAGTGAAGCATCGGATTCTATAACTAGAGTCACCGAAATGGTTCAAAACATAGACAGTAAGAAGAGACAGACTTCTTGTACTTAAGTAGGCATTGTGCCTTTTGTTTTTAATTCCGATGCAATTTCCGTGTTTCATCGTCAATAAGATGGTCAGAGGGATACTGTTAACCTGAAGTGAAGCATCGGAATCTATAACTAGTGTCACAGAAATGGTTCAAAACATAGACACTAAGAAGAGTCAGTCTTCTTTTACTTAGGTGGTCATTGTGCCTTTTGTATTTAATTCCGAAGCAATTTCTGTGTTTCATCGTCAATAAGAAGGTCAGAGGGATACAGTAAACCTGAAGTGAAGCATCGGAATCTATAATCAGTGTCACAGAAATAGTTCAAAACATAGACAGTAAGGAGAGTCAGTCTTCTTGTACTTAAATCGGCATTGTGCCTTTTGTATTTAATTCCGATGCAATTTCTGTGTTTCATCGTCAATAAGAAGGTCCAAGGGATACAGTAAACCTGAAGTAAAGTATCGGAATGTATAACTAGTGTCACTGGAATGGTTCAAAACATAGACAGTATGAAGAGTCTGTCTTCTTGTACTTCAGACGGCATTGTGCCTTTTCTGGTTAATTCCGATGCAACTTCTGTGTTTCATCGTCAATAGGAAGGTCCAAGGGATACAGTAAACCTGAAGTGAAGCATCGGAATGTATAACTAGTGTGACAGGAATGGTTCAAAACATAGACAGTAGGAAGAGTTAGTCTTCTTGTACTTAAGTCGGCATTGTGCCTTCTCTTTTTAATTCCGATGCAATTTCTGTGTTTCATCGTCAATAAGATGGTCAGAGGGATACAGTAAACCTGAATGAAGCATCGGAATCCATAAGTAGTGCCACAGGAATGGTTCAAATCATAGACAGTAGGAAGAGTCATTCTTCTTGTACTTAAGTCGGCATTGTGCCTTTTCTATTTAATTCCGATGCAATTTCTGGGTTTCATCGTCAATAAGAAGGTCCAAGGGATACAGTAAACCTGAAGTGAAACATCGGAATCTATAACTAGTGTCACCGGTATGGTTCAAACATAGGTACGTACAAAGAGTCAGTCATCTTGTACTGAAGTCGGCATTGCGCCTTTTGTATTTAATTCCGATGCAATTTCTGTGTTTCATCGTCAATAACAAGGTCCAAGGGATACAGTAAACCTGAAGTGAAGCATCGGAATGTATAACTCGTGTCACTGGAATGGTTCAAATCATAGACAGTAGGAAGAGTCAGTCTTCTTGTACTTAAGTCGGCATTGTGCCTTTTCTATTTAATTCCGATGCAATTTCTGTGTTTCATCGTCAATAAGAAGGTCCAAGGGATGCAATACACCTGAATTGACGCATCGGAATCTATAACTAGTGTCACTGGAATGGTTCATAACATAGACATTAAGAAGAGTCAGTCATCTTGTACTTAAGTCGGCATTGTGCCTTTTCTATTTAATTCCGATGCAATTTCTGTGTTTCATCGTCAATAAGAAGGTCAGAGGGATACAGTAAACGTGAAGTGAAGCATCGGAATCTATAAGTGGTATAACAGTAATGGTTCAAACATAGTCAGTAAGAAGAGTCAGTCGTCCTGTACTTAAGTCGTCATTGTGCCTTTCGTATTTAATTCCGATGGAATTTCGGTGTTTCATCGTCAATAAGAAGGTCCAAGGGATACAGTAAACCTTAAGTGAAGCTTCGGATAGTATAACTAGTGTCACAGGAATGGTTCAAAACATAGACAGTAGGATGAGTCAGTCTTCTTGTACTTAAGTCGGCATTGTGCCATTTGTATTTAATTCCGATGCAATTTCTGGGGTTCATCGTCAATAAGAACGTCCAAGTGATACAGTAAACCTGAAGTGAGGCATCGGAATCTATGACTAGTGTCACAGGAATGGATAAAAACATAGACAGTAGGAAGAGTCAGTCTTCATGTACTTAAGTCGGCATTGTGCCTTTTGTACTTAATTCCGATGCAATTTCTGTGTTTCATCGTCAATAAGAACGTCCAAGTGATACAGTAAACCTGATGTGTGGCATCGGAATCTATTACTAGTGTCACAGGAATGGTTCAAAACATAGTCAGTAAAAAGAGTCAGTCTTCTTGTATTTAAGTCGGCATTGTGCCTTTTCTATTTAATCCCGATTCAATTTCTGTGTTTCATCGTCAATAAGAAGGTCCAAGGGATGCAGTACACCTGAGCCGACGCATCGGAATCTATAACTAGTGTCACTGGAATGGTTCAAAACATAGACAGTAAGAAGAGTCAGTCTTCTTGTATTTAAGTCGGCATTGTGCCTTTTCTATTTAATTCCGATGCAATTTCTGTGTTTCATCGTCAATAAGAAGGTCAGAGGAATACAGTAAACCTGAAGTGAAGCATCGGAATCTATAAGTGGTATCACAGTAATGGTTCAAACATAGTCAGGAAGAAGAGTCAGTCGTCTTGTACTTAAGTCGGCATTGTGCCTTTCGTATTTAATTCCGATGGAATTTCGGTGTTTCATGGTCACCAAGAAGGTCCAAGGGATACAGTAAACCTGAAGTGAAGCATCGGAATGTATAACTAGTGTGACAGGAATGGTTCAAAACATAGACAGTAAGAAGAGTCAGTCTTCTTGTTCTTAAGTCGGCATTGTGCCCTTTTTATTTAATTCCGATGCAATTTCTGTGATTCATCGTCAATAAGAAGGTCAGAGGGATACGGTAAACCTAAAGTGAAGCATCGGAATCTATAAGTGGTATCACAGTAATGGTTCAAACATAGTCAGTAAGAAGAGTCAGTCGTCTTGTACTTAAGTCGGCATTGTGCCTTTCGTATTTAATTCCGATGGAATTTCGATGTTTCATCGTCAATAAGAAGGTCCAAGGGATACAGTAAACCTGAAGTGAAGCATCGGAATGTATAACTAGTGTGACAGGAATGGTTAAAAACATAGACAGCAGGAAGAGTCAGTCTTCTTGTACTTAAGTCGGCATTGTGATTTTTGTATTTAATTCTGATGCAATTTCTGTTGTTCATAGTCAATAAGAACGTCCAACGGATACAGTAAAGCTGAAGTGACGCATCGGAATCTATGACTAGTGTCAGAGGAATGGTTCAAAATATAGTCAGTATAAAGAGTCGGTCTTCTTGTACTTAAGTCGGCTTTGTGCCTTTTCTATTTAATTCCGATGCAATTTCTGTGTTTCATCGTCAATAAGATGGTCCAAGGTATGCAGTACACCTGAAGTGACGCATCGGAATCTATAACTAGTGTCTTTGGAATGGTTCAAAACATAGACAGTAAGAAGAGTCAGTCGTCTTGTACTTAAGTCGGCATTGTGCCTTTTCTATTTAATTCCGATGCAATTTCTGTATTTCATCGTCAATATGAAAGTCCAAGGGATACAGTAAACCTGAAGTAAAGCATCGGAATGTATAACTGGTGTCACAGGAATGGTTCAAAACATAGTCAGTAGGAAGAGTCACTCTTCTTGTACTTACGTCGGCATTGTGCCTTTTGTATTTAATTCCGATGCAATATGTGTGTTTCATCGTCAATAATAGGTCCAAGGGATACAGTAAACCTGAAGTGAAGCATCGGAATGTATAACTAGAGTCACAGGAATGGTTCAAAGCATGACAGTAGGAAGAGTCAGTCTTCTTGTACTTAAGTCAGCATTGTGCCTTTTGTATTTAATTCCGATGCAATTTCTGTGTTTCATCGTCAATAAGAAGGTCCAAGGGATACAGTAAACCTGAAGTGAAGCATCGGAATGTGTAACTAGTGTCACAAGAATGGTTCAAAACATAGTTAGTAAGAAGAGTCAGTCTTCTTGTGCTTAAGTCGGCATTGTGCCTTTTCTATTTAATTCCGATGCAATTTCTGTGTTTCATCGTCAATAATAGGTCCAAGGGATACAGTAAACCTGTAGTGAAGCATCGGAATGTATAACTAGAGTCACAGGAATGGTACAAAACATAGACAGTAGGAAGAGTCAGTCTTCTTGTACTTAAGTCGGCATTGTGCCTTTTGTATTTAATTCCGAAGCAATTTCTGTGTTTCATCGGCAATATGAAGGTCCAAGGGATACTGTAAACCTGAAGTGAAGCATCGGAATGTATAACTAGTGTCACAGGAATGGTTCATGACATAGACAGTAAGAAGAGTCAGTCTTCTTGTACTTAAGTCGGCATTGTGCATTTCTATTTAATTCCGATGCAGTTTCTGTGTTTCATCGTCAATCAGAAGGTCAGAGGGATACGGTAAACCTGAAGTGAAGCATCGGATTCTATAACTAGAGTCACAGAAATGGTTCAAAACATAGACAGTAAGAAGAGTCAGACTTCTTGTACTTAAGTAGGCATTGGGCCTTTTGTATTTAATTCCGATGCAATTTCCGTGTTTCATCGTCAATAAGATGGTCAGAGGGATACTGTTAACCTGAAGTGAAGCATCGGAATCTATAACTAGTGTCACAGAAATGGTTCAAAACATAGACACTAAGAAGAGTCAGTCTTCTTGTACTTAGGTGGTCATTGTGCCTTTTGTATTTAATTCCGATGCTATATCTGTGTTTCATCGTCACTAAGAAGGTCACAGGGATACAGTAAACCTGAAGTGAAGCATCGGAATCTATAACTAGTGTCACAGAAATAGTTCAAAACATAGACAGTAAGGAGAGTCAGTCTTCTGGTACTTAGGTAGGCATTGTGCCTTTTGTATTTAATTCTGATGCAATTTCTGTGTTTCATCGTCAATAAGAAGGTCCAAGGGATACAGTAAACCTGAAGTAAAGCATCGGAATGTATAATTAGTGTTATAGGAATAGTTCAAAACATAGTCAGTAAAATGAGTCAGTCTTCTTGTACTTAAGTCGGCATTGTGCCTTTTCTATTTAATTCCGATGCAATATCTGTGTTTCATCGTCAATAAGATGGTCCAAGGGATGCAGTACACCTGACGTGAAGCATCGGAATCTATAAGTGGTATCACAGAAATGGTTCAAACATAGTCAGTAAGAAGAATCAGTCGTCTTGTACCTAAGTCGGCATTGTGCCTTTCGTATTTAATTCCGATGGAATTTCGGTGTTTCATCGTCAATAAGAAGGTCCAAGGGATACAGAAAACCTGAAGTTAAGCATCGGAATGTATAACTTGTGTGACAGGGTATGGTTCAAAACATAGAGAGTAGGAAGAGTCATTCTTCTTGTACTTAAGTCGGCATGTGCCTTTTCTATTTAATTCCGATGCAATTTCTGTGTTTCATCGACAATTAGAGGGTCCAAGGGATACAGTAAACCTGAAGTGAAACATCGGAACCTATAACTAGTGTCACCGGAATGGTTCAAACATAGGTACGTACAAAGAGTCAGTCTTCTTGTACTTAAGTCGGCATTGTGCCTTTTGTATTTAATTCCGATGCAATTTCTGTGTTTCATCGTCAATAAGAAGGTCCAAGGGATACAGTAAACCTGAAGTGAAGCATCGGAATGTATAACTAGTGTGACAGGTATGGTTCAAAACATGGACAGTAGTAAGAGTCAGTCTTCTTGTACTTGAGTCGTCATTGTGCCTTTTGTATTTAATTCCGATGCAATTACTGTGTTTCATCGTCAATAAGAAGATCCAAGGGATACTGTAAACCTGAAGTGAAGCATCGGAATGTATAACTCGTGTCACAGGAATGGTTCAAGACATAGACAGTAGGAAGAGTCAGTCTTCTTGTACTTAAGTCGGCATTGTGCCTTTTGTATATAATTCCGATGCAATTTCTGTGTTTCATCGTCAATAAGAACGTCCAAGGGATACAGTAAACCAGAAGTGAGGCATCGGAATATATGACTAGTGTCACAGGAATGGTTCAAAACATAGTCAGTAAAAAGAGTCAGTCTTCTTGTACTTAAGTCGGCATTGTGCCTTTCCTATTTAATTCCGACGCAATTTCAGTGTTTCATCGTCAATAAGAAGGTCCAAGGGATGCAATACACCTGAAGTGACGCATCGGAAACTATAACTACTGTCACTGGAATGGTTCATAACATAGACAGTAAGAAGAGTCAGTCTTCTTGTACTTAAGTCGGCATTGTGCCTTTTCTATTTAATTCTGGTGCAATTTCTGTGTTTCATCGTCAATAAGAAGGTCAGAGGGATACAGTAAACCTGAAGTGAAGCATCGGAATATATAAGTGGTATAACGGAATGGTTCAAACATGGTCAGTAAGAAGAGTCAGTCGTCCTGTACTTAAGTCTTCATTGTGCCTTTCGTATTTAATTCCGAAGGAATTTCGGTGTTTCATCGTCAATAAGAAGGTCCAAGGGATACAGTAAACCTGAAGTGAAGCATCGGATTGTATAACTAGTGTCACAGGAATGGTTCAAAACATAGACAGTAGGATGAGTCAGTCTTCTTGTACTTAAGTCGGCATTGTGCCTTTTGTATTTAATTCCGATGCAATTTCTGGGGTTCATCGTCAATAAGAACGTCCAAGTGATACAGTAAACCTGAAGTGAGGCATCGGAATCTATGACTAGTGTCACAGGAATGGTTCAAAACATAGTCAGTAAAAAGGGTCAGTCTTCATGTACTTAAGTCAGCATTGTGCCTTTTCTATTTAATTCCGATGCAATTTCTGTGTTTCATCGTCAATAAGAAGGTCCAAGGGATACAGTAAACCTGAAGTGAAGCATCGGAATGTATAACTAGTGTGACAGGAATGGTTCAAAACATGGACATTAGGAAGAGTCAGTCTTCTTGTACTTAAGTCGGCATTGTGCCTTTTGTATTTAATTCCGATGCAATTTCTGTGTTTCATCGTCAATAAGAAGGTCAAACGGATACAGTAAACTTGAAGTGAAGCATCGGAATGTTTAACTAGTGTCACAGGAATGGTTCAAAACATAAACAGTAGGAAGAGTCAGTCTTCTTGTACTTTAGTCGGCATTGTGCCTTTTGTATTTGATTCCGATGCAATTTCTGTGTTTCATCGTCAATAAGAACGTCCAAGTGATACAGTAAACCTGAAGTGTGGCATCGGAATCTATTACTAGTGTCACAGGAATGGTTCTAAACATAGTCAGTTAAAAGAGTCAGTCTTCTTGTACTGAAGTCGGCATTGTGCTTTTTCTATTTAATTCCGATGCAATTTCTGTGTTTCATCGTCAATAAGAAGGTCCAAGGGATGCAGTACACCTGAACCGACGCATCGGAATCCATAACTAGTGTCACTGGAATGGTTCAAAACCTAGACAGTAAGAAGAGTCAGTCTTCTTGTACTTAAGTCGGCATTGTGCCTTTCGTATTTAATTCCGATGGAATTTCGGTGTTTCCTCGTCACTAAGAAGGTCCAAGGGATACAGTAAACCTGAAGTGAAGCATCGGAATGTATAACTAGTGTGACAGGAATGGTTCAAAACATAGACAGTAAGAAGAGTCAGTCTTCTTGTACTTAAGTCGGCATTGTGCCTTTTCTATTTAATTCCGATGCGATTTCTGTGTTTCATCGCCAATAAGAAGCTCAGAGGGATACGGTAAACCTGAAGTGAAGCATCGGAATCAATAAGTGGTATCACAGTAATGGTTCAAACATAGTCAGTAAGAAGAGTCAGTCGTCATGTACTTAAGTCGGCATTGTGCCTTTCGTATTTAATTGTGATGGAATTTCGGTGTTTCTTCGTCAATAAGAAGGTCCACGGGATACAGTAAAAATGAAGTGAAGCATCGGAATGTATAACTAGTGTCACAGGAATGGTTCATGACATAGACAGTAAGAAGAGTGAGTCTTCTTGTACTTAAGTCGGCATTGTGCCTTTTCTATTTAATTCCGATGCAGTTTCTGTGTTTCATCGTCAATAAGAAGGTCAGAGGGATACAGTAAACCTGAAGTGAAGCATCGGAATCTATAATCAGTGTCACAGAAATAGTTCAAAACATAGACAGTAAGGAGAGTCAGTCTTCTTGTACTTAAATCGGCATTGTGCCTTTTGTATTTAATTCCGATGCAATTTCTGTGTTTCATCGTCAACAAGAAGGTCAGAGGGATACGGTAAACCTGAAGTGAAGCATCGGAATCTATAAGTGGTATCACAGTAATGGTTCAAACATAGTCAGTAAGAAGAGTCAGTCGTCTTGTACTTAAGTCGGCATTGTGCCTTTCGTATTTAATTCCGATGGAATTTCGATGTTTCATCGTCAATAAGAAGGTCCAAGGGATACAGTAAACCTGAAGTGAAGCATCGGAATGTATAACTAGTGTGACAGGAATGGTTAAAAACATAGACAGCAGGAAGAGTCAGTCTTCTTGTACTTAAGTCGGCATTGTGATTTTTGTATTTAATTCTGATGCAATTTCTGTTGTTCATAGTCAATAAGAACGTCCAACGGATACAGTAAAGCTGAAGTGACGCATCGGAATCTATGACTAGTGTCAGAGGAATGGTTCAAAATATAGTCAGTATAAAGAGTCGGTCTTCTTGTACTTAAGTCGGCATTGTGCCTTTTCTATTTAATTCCGATGCAATTTCTGTGTTTCATCGTCAATAAGATGGTCCAAGGTATGCAGTACACCTGAAGTGACGCATCGGAATCTATAACTAGTGTCTTTGGAATGGTTCAAAACATAGACAGTAAGAAGAGTCAGTCTTCTTGTACTTAAGTCGGCATTGTGCCTTTTCTATTTAATTCCGATGCAATTTCTGTATTTCATCGTCAATATGAAAGTCCAAGGGATACAGTAAACCTGAAGTAAAGCATCGGAATGTATAACTGGTGTCACAGGAATGGTTCAAAACATAGTCAGTAGGAAGAGTCACTCTTCTTGTACTTACGTCGGCATTGTGCCTTTTGTATTTAATTCCGATGCAATATGTGTGTTTCATCGTCAATAATAGGTCCAAGGGATACAGTAAACCTGAAGTGAAGCATCGGAATGTATAACTAGAGTCACAGGAATGGTTCAAAGCATGACAGTAGGAAGAGTCAGTCTTCTTGTACTTAAGTCAGCATTGTGCCTTTTGTATTTAATTCCGATGCAATTTCTGTGTTTCATCGTCAATAAGAAGGTCCAAGGGATACAGTAAACCTGAAGTGAAGCATCGGAATGTGTAACTAGTGTCACAGGAATGGTTCAAAACATAATTAGTAAGAAGAGTCAGTCTTCTTGTGCTTAAGTCGGCATTGTGCCTTTTCTATGTAATTCCGATGCAATTTCTGTGTTTCATCGTCAATAATAGGTCCAAGGGATACAGTAAACCTGTAGTGAAGCATCGGAATGTATAACTAGAGAAACAGGAATGGTACAAAACATAGACAGTAGGAAGAGTCAGTCTTCTTGTACTTAAGTCGGCATTGTGCCTTTTGTATTTAATTCCGAAGCAATTTCTGTGTTTCATCGTCAATATGAAGGTCCAAGGGATACTGTAAACCTGAAGTGAAGCATCGGAATGTATAACTAGTGTCACAGGAATGGTTCATGACATAGACAGTAAGAAGAGTCAGTCTTCTTGTACTTAAGTCGGCATTGTGCATTTCTATTTAATTCCGATGCAGTTTCTGTGTTTCATCGTCAATCAGAAGGTCAGAGGGATACGGTAAACCTGAAGTGAAGCATCGGATTCTATAACTAGAGTCACAGAAATGGTTCAAAACATAGACAGTAAGAAGAGTCAGACTTCTTGTACTTAAGTAGGCATTGTGCCTTTTGTATTTAATTCCGATGCAATTTCCGTGTTTCATCGTCAATAAGATGGTCAGAGGGATACTGTTAACGTGAAGTGAAGCATCGGAATCTATAACTAGTGTCACAGAAATGGTTCAAAACATAGACACTAAGAAGAGTCAGTCTTCTTGTACTTAGGTGGTCATTGTGCCTTTTGTATTTAATTCCGATGCTATTTCTGTGTTTCATCGTCACTAAGAAGGTCACAGGGATACAGTAAACCTGAAGTGAAGCATCGGAATCTATAACTAGTGTCACAGAAATAGTTCAAAACATAGACAGTAAGGAGAGTCAGTCTTCTTGTACTTAGGTAGGCATTGTGCCTTTTGTATTTAATTCTGATGCAATTTCTGTGTTTCATCGTCAATAAGAAGGTCCAAGGGATACCGTAAACCTGAAGTAAAGCATCGGAATGTATAATTAGTGTTATAGGCATAGTTCAAAACATAGTCAGTAAAATGAGTCAGTCTTCTTGTACTTAAGTCGGCATTGTGCCTTTTCTATTTAATTCCGATGCAATATCTGTGTTTCTTCGTCAATAAGATGGTCCAAGGGATGCAGTACACCTGAAGTGAAGCATCGGAATCTATAAGTGGTATCACAGAAATGGTTCAAACATAGTCAGTAAGAAGAATCAGTCGTCTTGTACTTAAGTCGGCATTGTGCCTTTCGTATTTAATTCCGATGGAATTTCGGTGTTTCATCGTCAATAAGAAGGTCCAAGGGATACAGAAAACCTTAAGTTAAGCATCGGAATGTATAACTTGTGTGACAGGTATGGTTCAAAACATAGAGAGTAGGAAGAGTCATTCTTCTTGTACGTAAGTCGGCATTGTGCCTTTTCTATTTAATTCCGATGCAATTTCTGTGTTTCATCGTCAATTAGAGGGTCCAAGGGATACAGTAAACCTGAAGTGAAACATCGGAACCTATAACTAGTGTCACCGGAAATGTTCAAACATAGGTACGTACAAAGAGTCAGTCTTCTTGTACTGGAGTCGGCATTGTGCCTTTTGTATTTAATTCCGATGCAATTTCTGTGTTTCATCGTCAATAAGAAGGTCCAAGGGATACAGTAAACCTGAAGTGAAGCATCGGAATGTATAACTAGTGTGACAGGTATGGTTCAAAACATGGACAGTAGTAAGAGTCAGTCTTCTTGTACTTGAGTCGTCATTGTGCCTTTTGTATTTAATTCCGATGCAATTACTGTGTTTCATCGTCAATAAGATGATCCAAGGGATACTGTAAACCTGAAGTGAAGCATCGGAATGTATAACTCGTGTCACAGGAATGGTTCAAAACATAGACAGTAGGAAGAGTCAGTCTTCTTGTACTTAAGTCGGCATTGTGCCTTTTGTATATAATTCCGATGCAATTTCTGTGTTTCATCGTCAATAAGAACGTCCAACGGATACAGTAAACCAGAAGTGAGGCATCGGAATATATGACTAGTGTCACAGGAATGGTTCAAAACATAGTCAGTAAAAAGAGTCAGTCTTCTTGTACTTAAGTCGGTATTGTGCCTTTCCTATTTAATTCCGACGCAATTTCTGTGTTTCATCGTCAATAAGAAGGTCCAAGGGATGCAATACACCTGAAGTGACGCATCGGAAACTATAACTACTGTCACTGGAATGGTTCATAACATACACAGTAAGAAGAGTCAGTCTTCTTGTACTTAAGTCGGCATTGTGCCTTTTCTATTTAATTCTGGTGCAATTTCTGTGTTTCATCGTCAATAAGAAGGTCAGAGGGATACAGTAAACCTGAAGTGAAGCATCGGAATCTATAAGTGGTATAACGGTAATGGTTCAAACATGGTCAGTAAGAAGAGTCAGTCGTCCTGTACTTAAGGTCTTCATTGTGCCTTTCGTATTTAATTCCGATGGAATTTCGGTGTTTCATCGTCAATAAGAAGGTCCAAGGGATACAGTAAACCTGAAGTGAAGCATCGGATTGTATAACTAGTGTCACAGAATGGTTCAAAACATAGACAGTAGGATGAGTCAGTCTTCTTGTACTTAAGTCGGCATTGTGCCTTTTGTATTTAATTCCGATGCAATTTCTGGGGTTCATCGTCAATAAGAACGTCCAAGTGATACAGTAAACCTGAAGTGAGGCATCGGAATCTATGACTAGTGTCACAGGAATGGTTCAAAACATAGTCAGTAAAAAGAGTCAATCTTCTTGTACTTAAGTCAGCATTGTGCCTTTTCTATTTAATTCCGATGCAATTTCTGTGTTTCATCGTCAATAGGAAGGTCCAAGGGATACAGTAAACCTGAAGTGAAGCATCGGAATGTATAACTAGTGTGACAGGAATGGTTCAAAACATGGACATTAGGAAGAGTCAGTCTTCTTGTACTTAAGTCGGCATTGTGCCTTTTGTATTTAATTCCGATGCAATTTCTGTGTTTCATCGTCAATAAGAAGGTCAAACGGATACAGTAAACTTGAAGTGAAGCATCGGAATGTTTAACTAGTGTCACAGGAATGGTTCAAAACATAAACAGTAGGAAGAGTCAGTCTTCTTGTACTTTAGTCGGCATTGTGCCTTTTGTATTTGATTCCGATGCAATTTCTGTGTTTCATCGTCAATAAGAACGTCCAAGTGATACAGTAAACCTGAAGTGTGGCATCGGAATCTATTACTAGTGTCACAGGAATGGTTCAAAACATAGTCAGTTAAAAGAGTCAGTCTTCTTGTACTGAAGTCGGCATTGTGCTTTTTCTATTTAATTCCGATGCAATTTCTGTGTTTCATCGTCAATAAGAAGGTCCAAGGGATGCAGTACACCTGAACCGACGCATCGGAATCCATAACTAGTGTCACTGGAATGGTTCAAAACCTAGACAGTAAGAAGAGTCAGTCTTCTTGTACTTAAGTCGGCATTGTGCCTTTCGTATTTAATTCCGATGGAATTTCGGTGTTTCCTCGTCACTAAGAAGGTCCAAGGGATACAGTAAACCTGAAGTGAAGCATCGGAATGTATAACTAGTGTGACAGGAATGGTTCAAAACATAGACAGTAAGAAGAGTCAGTCTTCTTGAACTTAAGTCGGCATTGTGCCTTTTCTATTTAATTCCGATGCGATTTCTGTGTTTCATCGCCAATAAGAAGCTCAGAGGGATACGGTAAACCTGAAGTGAAGCATCGGAATCAATAAGTGGTATCACAGTAATGGTTCAAACATAGTCAGTAAGAAGAGTCAGTCGTCATGTACTTAAGTCGGCATTGTGCCTTTCGTATTTAATTGTGATGGAATTTCGGTGTTTCTTTGTCAATAAGAAGGTCCACGGGATACAGTAAAAATGAAGTGAAGCATCGGAATGTATAACTAGTGTCACAGGAATGGTTCATGACATAGACAGTAAGAAGAGTGAGTCTTCTTGTACTTAAGTCGGCATTGTGCCTTTTCTATTTAATTCCGATGCAGTTTCTGTGTTTCATCGTCAATAAGAAGGTCAGAGGGATACAGTAAACCTGCAGTGAAGCATCGGAATCTATAATCAGTGTCACAGAAATAGTTCAAAACATAGACGGTAAGGAGAGTCAGTCTTCTTGTACTTAAATGGGCATTGTGCCTTTTGTATTTAATTCCGATGCAATTTCTGTGTTTCATCGTCAATAAGAAGGTCCAAGGGATACAGTAAACCTGAAGTAAAGTATCGGAATGTATAACTAGTGTCACTGGAATGGTTCAAAACATAGACAGTATGAAGAGTCAGTCTTCTTGTACTTCAGTCGGCATTGTGCCTTTTCTGGTTAATTCCGATGCAACTTCTGTGTTTCATCGTCAATAAGAAGGTCAGAGGGATACAGTAAACCTGAAGTGAAGCATCGGAATGTATAACTAGTGTCACAGGAATGCGTCAAACATAGACAGTAGGAAGAGTCAGTCTTCTTGTACTTAAGTCGGCATTGTTCCTTTTGTATTTAATTCCGATGCAATATCTGTGTTTCATCATCAATAAGAATGTCAGAGGGATACAGTGATCCTGATGTGAAGTATCGGAATCTATAACTAGTGTCACAGGAATGGTTCAAAACATAGTCAGTAAGAAGACTCAGTCTTCTTGTACTTATTTCGGCATTGTGCCTTTTTATTTAATTCCGTTGCAATTTCTGTATTTCATCGTCAATATGAAAGTCCAAGGGATACAGTAAACCTGAAGTGAAGCATCGGAATGTATAACTAGTGTCACAGGAATGGTTCAAAGCATAGTCAGTAGGAAGAGTCAGTCTTCTTGTACTTAAGTCGGCATTGTGCCGCTTGTATTTAATTCCGATGCAATTTCTGTGTTTCATCGTCAATATTAGGTCCAAGGGATACAGTAAACCTGAAGTGAAGCATCGGAATGTATAACTAGAGTCACAGGAATGGTTCAAAACATGACAGTAGGAAGAGTCAGTCTTCTTGTACTTAAGTCAGCATTGTGCCTTTTGTGTTTAATTCCCATGCAATTTCTGTGTTTCATTGTCAATAGGAAGGTCCAAGGGATACAGTAAACCTGAAGTGAAGCATCGGAATGTATAACTAGTGTCACAGGAATGGTTCAAAACATAGATAGTAAGAAGTGTTAGTCTGCTTGCACTTAAGTCAGCATTGTGCCTTTTCTATTTAATTCCGATGCAATTTCTGTGTTTCATCGTCAATATGAAGGTCCAAGGGATACTGTAAACCTGAAGTGAAGCATCGGAATGTATAACTAGAGTCACAGGAATGGTTCAAGACATAGACAGTAGGAAGAGTCAGTCTTCTTGTACTTAAGTCGGCATTGTGCTTTTGTATTTAATTCCGATGCCATTTATGTGTTTCATGGTCAATAAGAAGGTCCAAGGGATACAGTAAAAATGAAGTGAAGCATTGGAATGTATAATTAGTGTCACAGGAATGGTTCATGACATAGACAGTAAGAAGAGTCAGTCTTCTTGTACTTAAGTCGGCATTGTGCCTTTTCTATTTAATTCCGATGCAGTTTCTGTGTTTCATCGTCAATAAGAAGTTCAGAGGGATACGGTAAACCTGAAGTGAAGCATCGGATTCTATAACTAGAGTCACAGAAATGGTTCAAAACATAGGCAGTAAGAAGAGTCAGACTTCTTGTACTTAAGTAGGCATTGTGCCTTTTGTATTTAATTCCGATGCAATTTCCGTGTTTCATCGTCAATAATATGGTCAGAGGGATACTGTTAACCTGAAGTGAATCATTGGAATCTATGACTAGTGTCACAGAAATGGTTCAGAACATAGACACTAAGAAGAGTCAGTCTTCTTGTACTTAGGTGGTCATTGTGCCTTTTGTATTTAATTCCGATGCAATTTCTGTGTTTCATCGTCAATAAGAAGGTCAGAGGGATACAGTAAACCTGAAGTAAAGCATCGGAATCTATAACTAGTGTCACAGAAATAGTTCAAAACATAGACAGTAAGGAGAGTCAGTCTTCTTGTACTTAAATCTTCATTGTGCCTTTTGTATTTAATTCCGATGCAATTTCTGTATTTCATCGTCAATAAGAAGGTCCAAGGGATACAGTAAACCTGAAGTAAAGCATCGGAATGTATAATTAGTGTCACAGGAATGGTTCAAAACATAGTCAGTAAAAACAGTCATCTTGTACTTAAGTCGGCATTGTGCCTTTTCTATTTCATTCCGATACAATTTCTGTGTCTCATCGTCAAAAAGATGGTCCAAGGGAAGCAGTACACCTGACGTGACGCATCGGAATCTATAACTAGTGTCACTGGAATGGTTCAAAACATAGACAGTATGAAGAGTCAGTCTTCTTGTACTTCAGTCGGCATTGTGCCTTTTCTAGTTAATTCCGACGCAACTTCTGTGTTTCATCGTCAATAAGATGGTCCAACGGATGCAGTACACCTGAAGTGAAGCATCGGAATCTATAAGTGGTATCACAGAAATGGTTCAAACATAGTCAGTAAGAAGAATCAGTCGTCTTGTACTTAAGTCGGCATTGTGCCTTTCGTATTTAATTCCGATGGAATTTCGGTGTTTCATCGTCAATAAGAAGGTCCAAGGGATACAGAAAACCTGAAGTTAAGCATCGGAATGTATAACTTGTGTGACAGGTATGGTTCAAAACATAGAGAGTAGGAAGAGTCATTCTTCTTGTACTTAAGTCGGCATTGTGCCTTTTCTATTTAATTCCGATGCAATTTCTGTGTTTCAACGTCAATTAGAGGGTCCAAGGGATACAGTAAACCTGAAGTGAAACATCGGAACCTATAACTAGTGTCACCGGAAAGGTTCAAACATGGGTACGTACAAAGAGTCAGTCTTCTTGTACTGGAGTCGGCATTGTGCCTTTTGTATTTAATTCCGATGCAATTTCTGTGTTTCATCGTCAATAAGAAGGTCCAAGGGATACAGTAAACCTGAAGTGAAGCATCGGAATGTATAACTAGTGTGACAGGTATGGTTCAAAACATGGACAGTAGTAAGAGTCAGTCTTCTTGTACTTGAGTCGTCATTGTGCCTTTTGTATTTAATTCCGATGCAATTACTGTGTTTCATCGTCAATAAGAAGATCCAAGGGATACTGTAAACCTGAAGTGAAGCATCGGAATGTATAACTCGTGTCACAGGAATGGTTCAAAACATAGACAGTAGGAAGAGTCAGTCTTCTTGTACTTAAGTCGGCATTGTGCCTTTTGTATATAATTCCGATGCAATTTCTGTGTTTCATCGTCAATAAGAACGTCCAAGGGATACAGTAATACAGAAGTGAGGCATCGGAATATATGACTAGTGTCACAGGAATGGTTCAAATCATAGTCAGTAAAAAGAGTCAGTCTTCTTGTACTTAAGTCGGCATTGTGCCTTTCCTATTTAATTCCGACGCAATTTCTGTGTTTCATCGTCAATAAGAAGGTCCAAGGGATGCAATACACCTGAAGTGACGCATCGGAAACTATAACTACTGTCACTGGAATGGTTCATAACATACACAGTAAGAAGAGTCAGTCTTCTTGTACTTAAGTCGGCATTGTGCCTTTTGTATTTATTTCCGATGCAATTTCTGGGGTTCATCGTCAATAAGAACGTCCAAGTGATACAGTAAACCTGAAGTGAGGCATCGGAATCTATGACTAGTGTCACAGGAATGGTTCAAAACATAGTCAGTAAAAAGAGTCAGTCTTCTTGTACTTAAGTCAGCATTGTGCCTTTTCTATTTAATTCCGATGCAATTTCTGTGTTTCATCGTCAATAAGAAGGTCCAAGGGATACAGTAAACCTGAAGTGAAGCATCGGAATGTATAACTAGTGTGACAGGAATGGTTCAAAACATGGACATTAGGAAGAGTCAGTCTTCTTGTACTTAAGTCGGCATTGTGCCTTTTGTATTTAATTCCGATGCAATTTCTGTGTTTCATCGTCAATAAGAAGGTCAAACGGATACAGTAAACTTGAAGTGAAGCATCGGAATGTTTAACTAGTGTCACAGGAATGGTTCAAAACATAAACAGTAGGAAGAGTCAGTCTTCTTGTACTTTAGTCGGCATTGTGCCTTTTGTATTTGATTCCGATGCAATTTCTGTGTTTCATCGTCAATAAGAACGTCCAAGTGATACAGTAAACCTGAAGTGTGGCATCGGAATCTATTACTAGTGTCACAGGAATGGTTCAAAACATAGTCAGTTAAAAGAGTCAGTCTTCTTGTACTGAAGTCGGCATTGTGCTTTTTCTATTTAATTCCGATGCAATTTCTGTGTTTCATCGTCAATAAGAAGGTCCAAGGGATGCAGTACACCTGAACCGACGCATCGGAATCCATAACTAGTGTCACTGGAATGGTTCAAAACCTAGACAGTAAGAAGAGTCAGTCTTCTTGTACTTAAGTCGGCATTGTGCCTTTCGTATTTAATTCCGATGGAATTTCGGTGTTTCCTCGTCACTAAGAAGGTCCAAGGGATACAGTAAACCTGAAGTGAAGCATCGGAATGTATAACTAGTGTGACAGGAATGGTTCAAAACATAGACAGTAAGAAGAGTCAGTCTTCTTGTACTTAAGTCGGCATTGTGCCTTTTCTATTTAATTCCGATGCGATTTCTGTGTTTCATCGCCAATAAGAAGCTCAGAGGGATACGGTAAACCTGAAGTGAAGCATCGGAATCAATAAGTGGTATCACAGTAATGGTTCAAACATAGTCAGTAAGAAGAGTCAGTCGTCATGTACTTAAGTCGGCATTGTGCCTTTCGTATTTAATTGTGATGGAATTTCGGTGTTTCTTCGTCAATAAGAAGGTCCACGGGATACAGTAAAAATGAAGTGAAGCATCGGAATGTATAACTAGTGTCACAGGAATGGTTCATGACATAGACACTAAGAAGAGTGAGTCTTCTTGTACTTAAGTCGGCATTGTGCCTTTTCTATTTAATTCCGATGCAGTTTCTGTGTTTCATCGTCAATAAGAAGGTCAGAGGGATACAGTAAACCTGAAGTGAAGCATCGGAATCTATAATCAGTGTCACAGAAATAGTTCAAAACATAGACAGTAAGGAGAGTCAGTCTTCTTGTACTTAAATCGGCATTGTGCCTTTTGTATTTAATTCCGATGCAATTTCTGTGATTCATCGTCAATAAGAAGGTCCAAGGGATACAGTAAACCTGAAGTAAAGTATCGGAATGTATAACTAGTGTCACTGGAATGGTTCAAAACATATACAGTATGAAGAGTCAGACTTCTTGTACTTCAGTCGGCATTGTGCCTTTTCTGGTTAATTCCGATGCAACTTCTGTGTTTCATCGTCAATAAGAAGGTCAGAGGGATACAGTAAACCTGAAGTGAAGCATCGGAATGTATAACTAGTGTCACAGGAATGCGTCAAACATAGACAGTAGGAAGAGTCAGTCTTCTTGTACTTAAGTCGGCATTGTTCCTTTTGTATTTAATTCCGATGCAATATCTGTGTTTCATCATCAATAAGAATGTCAGAGGGATACAGTGATCCTGATGTGAAGCATCGGAATCTATAACTAGTGTCACAGGAATGGTTCAAAACATAGTCAGTAAGAAGACTCAGTCTTCTTGTACTTATTTCGGCATTGTGCCTTTTTATTTAATTCCGTTGCAATTTCTGTATTTCATCGTCAATATGAAAGTCCAAGGGATACAGTAAACCTGAAGTGAAGCATCGGAATGTATAACTAGTGTCACAGGAATGGTTCAAAGCATAGTCAGTAGGAAGAGTCAGTCTTCTTGTACTTAAGTCGGCATTGTGCCGTTTGTATTTAATTCCGATGCAATTTCTGTGTTTCATCGTCAATATTAGGTCCAAGGGATACAGTAAACCTGAAGTGAAGCATCAGAATGTATAACTAGAGTCACAGGAATGGTTCAAAACATGACAGTAGGAAGAGTCAGTCTTCTTGTACTTAAGTCAGCATTGTGCCTTTTGTGTTTAATTACCATGCAATTTCTGTGTTTCATTGTCAATAGGAAGGTCCAAGGGATACAGTAAACCTGAAGTGAAGCATCGGAATGTATAACTAGTGTCACAGGAATGGTTCAAAACATAGATAGTAAGAAGTGTTAGTCTGCTTGCACTTAAGTCAGCATTGTGCCTTTTCTATTTAATTCCGATGCAATTTCTGTGTTTCATCGTCAATATGAAGGTCCAAGGGATACTGTAAACCTGAAGTGAAGCATCGGAATGTATAACTAGAGTCACAGGAATGGTTCAAAACATAGACAGTAGGAAGAGTCAGTCTTCTTGTACTTAAGTCGGCATTGTGCTTTTGTATTTAATTCCGATGCCATTTATGTGTTTCATGGTCAATAAGAAGGTCCAAGAGATACAGTAAAAATGAAGTGAAGCATTGGAATGTATAATTAGTGTCACAGGAATGGTTCATGACATAGACAGTAAGAAGAGTCATTCTTCTTGTACTTAAGTCGGCATTGTGCCTTTTCTATTTAATTCCGATGCAGTTTCTGTGTTTCATCGTCAATAAGAAGTTCAGAGGGATACGGTAAACCTGAAGTGAAGCATCGGATTCTATAACTAGAGTCACAGAAATGGTTCAAAACATAGGCAGTAAGAAGAGTCAGACTTCTTGTACTTAAGTAGGCATTGTGCCTTTTGTATTTAATTCCGATGCAATTTCCGTGTTTCATCGTCAATAATATGGTCAGAGGGATACTGTTAACCTGAAGTGAATCATTGGAATCTATGACTAGTGTCACAGAAATGGTTCAGAACATAGACACTAAGAAGAGTCAGTCTTCTTCTACTTAGGTGGTCATTGTGCCTTTTGTATTTAATTCCGATGCAATTTCTGTGTTTCATCGTCAATAAGAAGGTCAGAGGGATACAGTAAACCTGAAGTGAAGCATCGGAATCTATAACTAGTGTCATAGAAATAGTTCAAAACATAGACAGTAAGGAGAGTCAGTCTTCTTGTACTTAAATCAGCATTGTGCCTTTTGTATTTAATTCCGATGCAATTTCTGTATTTCATCGTCAATAAGAAGGTCCAAGGGATACAGTAAACCTGAAGTAAAGCATCGGAATGTATAATTAGTGTCACAGGAATGGTTCAAAACATAGTCAGTAAAAACAGTCATCTTGTACTTAAGTCGGCATTGTGCCTTTTCTATTTCATTCCGATACAATTTCTGTGTCTCATCGTCAAAAAGATGGTCCAAGGGAAGCAGTACACCTGACGTGACGCATCGGAATCTATAACTAGTGTCACTGGAATGGTTCAAAACATAGACAGTATGAAGAGTCAGTCTTCTTGTACTTCTGTCGGCATTGTGAATTTTCTAGTTAATTCCGATGCAACTTCTGTGTTTCATCGTCAATAAGAAGGTCAGAGGGATACAGTAAACCTAAAGTGAAGAATCGGAATGTATAACTAGTGTCACAGGAATGGTTCAAAATATAGACAGTGGGAAGAGTCAGTCTTCTTGTACTTAAGTCGGCATTGTGCCTTTTGTATTCAATTCCGATGCAATATCTGTGTTTCATCATCACTAAGAAGGTCAGAGGCATACAGTAATCCTGAAGTGAAGCATCGGAATCTATAACTAGTGTCACAGGAATGGTTCAAAACATAGTCAGTAAAAAGACTCAGTCTTCTTGTACTTATTTCGGCCATGTGCCTTTTTATTCAATTCCGTTGCAATTTCTGTATTTCATCGTCGATATGAAAGTCCAAGTGTAACAGTAAACCTGAAGTGAAGCATCGAAATGTATAACTAGTGTCACAGGAATGGTTCAAAACATAGTCAGTAGGAAGAGTCAGTCTTCTTGTACTTACGTCGGCATTGTGCCTTTTGTATTTAATTCCGATGCAATATGTGTGTTTCATCGTCAATAATAGGTCCAAGGGATACAGTAAACCTGAAGTGAAGCATCGGAATGTATAACTGGAGTCACAGGAATGGTTCAAAACATGACAGTAGGAAGAGTCAGTCTTCTTGTACTTAAGTCAGCATTGTGCCTTTTGTATGTAATTCCGATGCAATTTCTGTGTTTCATCGTCAATAATAGGTCCAAGGGATACAGTAAACCCGTAGTGAAGCATCGGAATGTATAACTAGAGTCACAGGAATGGTTCAAAACATAGACAGTAGGAAGAGTCAGTCATCTTGTACTTAAGTCGGCATTGTGCCGTTTGTATTTAATTCCGATGCAATTTCTGTGTTTCATCGTCAATAAGAAGGTCCAAGGGATACAGTAAACCTGAAGTAAAGCATCGGAATGTATAATTAGTGTCACAGGAATGGTTCAAAACATAGTCAGTAAAAAGAGTCAGTCTTCTTGTACTTAAGTCAGCATTGTGCCTTTTCTATTTTATTCCGATGCAATTTCTGTGTTTTATCGTCAATAAGATGGTCCAAGGGATACAGTAAAAATGAAGTGAAGCATCGGAATGTATAACTAGTGTCACAGGAATGGTTCATGACATAGACAGTAAGAAGAGTCAGTCTTCTTGTACGTAAGTCGGCATTGTGCCTTTTCTATTTAATTCCGATGCGATTTCTGTGTTACATCGTCAATAAGAAGGTGAGAGGGATACGGTTACCCTGAAGTGAAGCATCGGAATCTATAATTAGTGTCACTGGAATGGTTCAAAACATAGACAGTATGAAGAGTCAGTCTTCTTGTACTTCAGTCGGCATTGTGCCTTTTCTAGTTAATTCCGATGCAACTTCTGTGTTTCATCGTCAATAAGAAGGTCAGAGGGATACAGTAAACCTAAAGTGAAGAATCGGAATGTATAACTAGTGTCACAGGAATGGTTCAAAATATAGACAGTGGGAAGAGTCAGTCTTCTTGTACTTAAGTCGGCATTGTGCCTTTTGTATTCAATTCCGATGCAATATCTGTGTTTCATCATCACTAAGAAGGTCAGAGGCATACAGTAATCCTGAAGTGAAGCATCGGAATCTATAACTAGTGTCACAGGAATGGTTCAAAACATAGTCAGTAAAAAGGACTCAGTCTTCTTGTACTTATTTCGGCCATGTGCCTTTTTATTCAATTCCGTTGCAATTTCTGTATTTCATCGTCGATATGAAAGTCCAAGTGTAACAGTAAACCTGAAGTGAAGCATCGAAATGTATAACTAGTGTCACAGGAATGGTTCAAAACATAGTCAGTAGGAAGAGTCAGTCTTCTTGTACTTACGTCGGCATTGTGCCTTTTGTATTTAATTCCGATGCAATATGTGTGTTTCATCGTCAATAATAGGTCCAAGGGATACAGTAAACCTGAAGTGAAGCATCGGAATGTATAACTGGAGTCACAGGAATGGTTCAAAACATGACAGTAGGAAGAGTCAGTCTTCTTGTACTTAAGTCAGCATTGTGCCTTTTGTATGTAATTCCGATGCAATTTCTGTGTTTCATCGTCAATAATAGGTCCAAGGGATACAGTAAACCCGTAGTGAAGCATCGGAATGTATAACTAGAGTCACAGGAATGGTTCAAAACATAGACAGTAGGAAGAGTCAGTCATCTTGTACTTAAGTCGGCATTGTGCCGTTTGTATTTAATTCCGATGCAATTTCTGTGTTTCATCGTCAATAAGAAGGTCCAAGGGATACAGTAAACCTGAAGTAAAGCATCGGAATGTATAATTAGTGTCACAGGAATGGTTCAAAACATAGTCAGTAAAAAGAGTCAGTCTTCTTGTACTTAAGTCAGCATTGTGCCTTTTCTATTTTATTCCGATGCAATTTCTGTGTTTTATCGTCAATAAGATGGTCCAAGGGATACAGTAAAAATGAAGTGAAGCATCGGAATGTATAACTAGTGTCACAGGAATGGTTCATGACATAGACAATAAGAAGAGTCAGTCTTCTTGTACGTAAGTCGGCATTGTGCCTTTTCTATTTAATTCCGATGCGATTTCTGTGTTACATCGTCAATAAGAAGGTGAGAGGGATACGGTTACCCTGAAGTGAAGCATCGGAATCTATAATTAGTGTCACTGGAATGGTTCAAAACATAGACAGTATGAAGACTCAGTCTTCTTGTACTTATTTCGGCATTGTGCCTTTTTATTTAATTCCGATGCCATTTCTGTATTTCATCGTCAATGTGAAGGTCCAAGGGATACAGTAAACCCGAAGTGAAGCATCGGAATGTATAACTAGTGCCACAGGAATGGTTCAAAGCATAGTCAGTAGGAAGAGTCAGTCTTCTTGTACTTGCGTCGGCATTGTGACTTTTGTATTTAATTCCGAAGCAATATGTGTGTTTCATCGTCAATAATAGGTCCAAGGGATACTGTGAACCTGAAGCGAGGCATCGGAATGTATAACTAGAGCCACAGGAATGGTTCAAAACATGACAGTAGGAAGAGTCAGTCTTCTTGTACTTAAGTCGGCATTGTGCCTTTTGATATTTATTCCGATGCAATTTCTGTGTTTCATCGTCAACAATAGGTCCAACGGATAAAGTAAACCTGTAGTGAAGCATCGGAATGTATAACTAGAGTCACAGGAATGGTTCAAAACATAGACAGTAGGAAGAGTCAGCCTTCTTGTACTTAAGTCGGCATTGTGCCGTTTGTATTTAATTCCGACGTAATATCTGTGTTTCATCGTCAATAGGAAGGTGCAAGGGATACTGTAAACCTGAAGTGAAGCATCGGAATTTATAACTAGTGTCACAGGAATGGTTCAAAGCATAGACAGTAAGAAGAGTCAGACTTCTTGTACTTCAGTCGGCATTGTGCCTTTTCTAGTTAATTCCGATGCAACTTCTGTGCTTCATCGTCAATAAGAAGGTCAGAGGGATACAGTAAACCTGAAGTGAAGCATCGGAATGTATAACTAGTGTCACGGGAATGGTTCAAAACATAGACAGTAGGAAGAGTCAGTCTTCTTGTACTTAAGTCGGCATTGTGCCTTTTGTATTTAATTCCGATGCCATTTATGTGTTTAATGGTCAATAAGAAGGTCCAAGGGATACAGTAAAAATGAAGTGAAGCATCGGAATGTATAACTAGTGTCACAGGAATGGTTCATGACATAGACAGTAAGAAGAGTCAGTCTTCTTGTACGTAAGTCGGTATTGTGCCTTTTCTATTGTATTCCGATGCCATTTATGTGTTTCATGGTCAATAAGAAGGTCCAACGGATACAGTAAAAATGAAGTGAAGCATCGGAATGTATAACTAGTGTCACAGGAATGGTTCATGACATAGACAGTAAGAAGAGTCAGTCTTCTTGTACGTAAGTCGGCATTGTGCCTTTTCTATTTAATTCCGATGCGATTTCTGTGTTACATCGTCAATAAGAAGGTGAGAGGGATACGGTTACCCTGAAGTGAAGCATCGGAATCTATAAGTGGTATCACAGTAATGGTTCAAACATAGTCAGTAAGAAGAGTCAGTCGTCTTGTACTTAAGTCGGCATTGTGCCTTTCGTATTTAATTCCGATGGAATTTCGGTGTTTCTTCGTCAATAAGAAGGTCCACGGGATACAGTAAAAATGAAGTGAAGCATGGGAAAGTATAACTAGTGTCACAGGAATGGTTCATGACATAGACAGTAAGAAGAGACAGACTTCTTGTACTTAAGTAGGCATTGTGCCTTTTGTTTTTAATTCCGATGCAATTTCCGTGATTCATCGTCAATAAGATGGTCAGAGGGATACTGTTAACCTGAATTGAAGCATCGGAATCTATAACTAGTGTCACAGAAATGGTTCAAAACATAGACACTAAGAAGAGTCAGTCTTCTTTTACTTAGGTGGTCATTGTGCCTTTTGTATTTAATTCCGATGCAATTTCTGTGTTTCATCGTCAATAAGAAGGTCAGAGGGATACAGTAAACCTGAAGTGAAGCATCGGAATCTATAACTAGTGTCACAGAAATAGTTCAAAACATAGACAGTATGAAGAGTCAGTCTTCTTGTACTTCAGTCGGCATTGTGCCTTATCTAGTTAATTCCGATGCAACTTCTGTGTTTTATCGTCAATAAGAAGTTCAGAGGGATACAGTAAACCTGAAGTGAAGCATCGGAATGTATAACTAGTGTCACAGGAATGGGTCAAAACATAGACAGTAGGAAGAGTCAGTCTTCTTGTACTTCAGTCGGCATTGTGCCTTTTTTATTTAATTCCGATCCAATATCTGTGTTTCATCATCAATAAGAAGGTCAGAGGGATACAGTGATCCTGATGTGAAGCATCGGAATCTATAACTAGTGTCACAGGAATGGTTCAAAACATAGTCACTAAGAAGACTCAGTCTTCTTGTACTTATTTCGGCATTGTGCCTTTTTATTTAATTCCGTTGCAATTTCTGTATTTCATCGTCAATATGAAAGTCCAAGGGATACAGTAAACCTGAAGTGAAGCATCGGAATGTATAACTAGTGTCACAGGAATGGTTCAAAGCATAGTCAGTAGGAAGAGTCAGTCTTCTTGTACTTAAGTCGGCATTGTGCCTTTGTATTTAATTCCGATGCCATTTATGTGCTTCATGGTCAATAAGAAGGTCCAAGGGATACAGTAAAAATGAAGTGAAGCTTCGGAATGTATAACTAGTGTCACAGGAATGGTTCAAAACATGACAGTAGGAAGAGTCAGTCTTCTTGTACTTAAGTCGGCATTGTGCCTTTTGTATTTAATTCCGATTCAATTTCTGTGTTTCATCGACAATAGGAAGGTCCAAGGGATACAGTAAACCTGAAGTGAAGCATCGGAATGTATAACTAGTGTCACAGGAATGGTTCAAAACATAGTTAGTAAGAAGAGTCAGTCTTCTTGCACTTAAGTCGGCATTGTGCCTTTTCTATTTAATTCCGATGCAATTTCTGTGTTTCATCGTCAATAATAGGTCCAAGGGATACAGTAAACCTGTAGTGAAGCATCGGAATGTATAACTAGAGTCACACGAATGGTTCAAATCATAGACAGTAGGAAGAGTCAGTCATCTTGTACTTAAGTCGGCATTGTGCCGTTTGTATTTAATTCCGATGCAATTTCTGTGTTTCATCGTCAATATGAAGGTCCAAGGGATACTGTAATCCTGAAGTGAAGCATCGGAATGTATAACTAGGGTCACAGGAATGGTTCAAAACATAGACAGTAGGAAGAGTCAGTCTTCTTGTACTTAAGTCGGCATTGTGCTTTTGTATTTAATTCCGATGCCATTTATGTGTTTCATGGTCAATAAGAAGGTCCAAGGGATACAGTAAAAATGAAGTGAAGCATCGGAATGCATAACTAGTGTCACAGGAATGGTTCATGACATAGACAGTAAGAAGAGTCAGTCTTCTTGTACTTAAGTCGGCATTGTGCCTTTTCTATTTAATTCCGATGCAGTTTCTGTGTTTCATCGTCAATAAGAAGGTCACAGGGATACGGTAAACCTGAAGTGAAGCATCGGATTCTATAACTAGAGTCACAGAAATGGTTCAAAACATAGGCTGTACGAAGAGTCAGACTTCTTGTACTTAAGTAGGCATTGTGCCTTTTGTATTTAATTCCGATGCAATTTCCGTGTTTCATCGTCAATAATATGGTCAGAGGGATACTGTTAAACTGAAGTGAAGCATTGGAATCTACAACTAGTGTCACAGAAATAGTTCAGAACATAGACACTAAGAAGAGTCAGTCTTCTTGTACTTAGGTGGTCATTGTGCCTTTTGTATTTAATTCCGATGCAATTTCTGTGTTTCATCGTCAATAAGAAGGTCAGAGGGATACAGTAAACCTGGAGTGAAGCATCGGAATCTATAACTAGTGTCACAGAAATAGTTCAAAACATAGACAGTAAGGAGAGTCAGTCTTCTTGTACTTAAATCGGCATTGTGCCTTTTGTATTTAATTCCGATGCAATTTCTGTATTTCATCGTCAATAAGAAGGTCCAAGGGATACAGTAAACCTGAAGTAAAGCATCGGAATGTATAATTAGTGTCACAGTAATGGTTCAAAACATAGTCAGTAAAATGAGTCAGTCTTCTTGTACTTAAGTCGGCATTGTGCCTTTTCTATTTCATTCCGATACAATTTCTGTGTCTCATCGTCAATAAGATGGTCCAAGGGAAGCCGTACACCTGACGTGACGCATCGGAATCTATAACTAGTGTCACTGGAATGGTTCAAAACATAGACAGTATGAAGAGTCAGTCTTCTTGTACGTCAGTCGGCATTGTGCCTTTTCTAGTTAATTCCGATGCAACTTCTGTGTTTCATCGTCAATAAGAAGGTCAGAGGGATACAGTAAACCTGAAGTGAAGAATCGGAATGTATAACTAGTGTCACAGGAAGGTTTCCAAATATATAAAGTAGGAAGAGTCAGTCTTCTTGTACTTAAGCCGGCATTGTGCCTTTTGTATCTAATTCCGATGCAATATCTGTGTTTCATCATCACTAAGAAGGTCAGAGGCATACAGTAATCCTGAAGTGAAGCATCGGAATCTATAACTAGTGTCACAGGAATGGTTCAAAACATAGTCAGTAAAAAGACTCAGTCTTCTTGTACTTATTTCGGCCATGTGCCTTTTTATTCAATTCCGTTGCAATTTCTGTATTTCATCGTCGATATGAAAGTCCAAGGGATACAGTAAACCTGAAGTGAAGCATCGAAATGTATAACTAGTGTCACAGGAATGGTTCAAAACATAGTCAGTAGGAAGAGTCAGTCTTCTTGTACTTAGGTCGGCATTGTGCCTTTTGTATTTAATTCCGATGCAATATGTGTGTTTCATCGTCAATAATAGGTCCAAGGGATACAGTAAACCTGAAGTGAAGCATCGGAATGTATAACTAGAGTCACAGGAATGGTTCAAAACATGACAGTAGGAAGAGTAAGTCTTCTTGTACTTAAGTCAGCATTGTGCCTTTTGTATGTAATTCCGATGCAATTTCTGTGTTTCATCGTCAATAATAAGTCCAAGGGATACAGTAAACCCGTAGTGAAGCATCGGAATGTATAACTAGAGTCACAGGAATGGTTCAAAACATAGACAGTAGGAAGAGTCAGTCATCTTGTACTTAAGTCGGCATTGTGCCGTTTGTATTTACTTCCGATGCAATTTCTGTGTTTCATCGTCAATATGAAGGTCCAAGGGATACTGTAAACCTGAAGTGAAGCATCGGAATGTATAACTAGAGTCACAGGAATGGTTCAAAACATAGACAGTAGGAAGAGTCAGTCTTCTTGTACTTAAGTCGGCATTGTGCCTTTTCTATTTTATTCCGATGTAGTTTCTGTGTTTCATCGTCAATAAGAAGGTCAGAGGGATACGGTAAACCTGAAGTGAAGCATCGGATTCTATAACTAGAGTCACAGAAATGGTTCAAAACATAGACAGTAAGAAGAGTCAGACTTCTTGTACTTAAGTAGGCATTGTGCCTTTTGTATATAATTCCGATGCAATTTCCGTGTTTCATCGTCAATAAGATGGTCAGAGGGATACTGTTAACCTGAAGTGAAGCATCAGAATCTATAACTAGTGTCACAGAAATGGTTCAAAACATAGACACTAAGAAGAGTCAGTCTTCTTGTACTTAGGTGGTCATTGTGCCTTTTGTATTCAATTCCGATGCAATTTCTGTATTTCATCGTCAATAAGAAGGTCAGAGGGATACAGTAGAACTGAAGTGAAGCATCGGAATCTATAACTAGTGTCACAGAAATAGTTCAAAACATAGATAGTAAGGAGAGTCAGTCCTCTTGTACTTAAGTCGGCATTGTGCCTTTTGTATTTAATTCCGATGCAATTTCTGTGTTTCATCGTCAATTAGAAGGTTCCAAGGATACAGTAAACCTGAAGTAAAGCATCGGAATGTATAATTAGTGTCACAGGAATGGTTCAAACATAGTCAGTAAAAAGAGTCAGTCTTCTTGTACTTAAGTCAGCATTGTGCCTTTTCTATTTCATTCCGATGCAATTTCTGTGTTTTATCGTCAATAAGATGGTCCAAGGGATGCAGTACACCTGATGTGACGCATCGGAATCTATAACTAGTGTCACTGGAATGGTTCAAAACATAGACAGTATGAAGAGTCAGTCTTCTTGTACTTAAGTTGGCATTGTGCCTTTTGTATTAAATTCCGATGCAATATCTGTGTTTCATCATCAATAAGAAGGTCAGAGGGATACAGTAATCCTGAAGTGAAGCATCGGAATGTATAACTAGTGTCTCAGGAATGGGTCAAACCATAGACAGTAGGAAGAGTCAGTCTTCTTGTACTTAAGTCGGCATTGTGCCTTTTGTATTAAATTCCGATGCAATATCTGTGTTTCATCATCAATAAGAAGGTCAGAGGGATACAGTAATCCTGAAGTGAAGCATCGGAATCTATAACTAGTGTCCACAGGAATGGTTCAAAACATAGTCAGTAAGAGGACTCAGTCTTCTTGTACTTATTTCGGCATTGTGCCTTTTTATTTAATTCCGATGCCATTTCTGTATTTCATCGTCAATGTGAAGGTCCAAGGGATACAGTAAACCCGAAGTGAAGCATCGGAATGTATAACTAGTGCCACAGGAATGGTTCAAAACATAGTCAGTAGGAAGAGTCAGTCTTCTTGTACTTGCGTCGGCATTGTGCCTTTTGTATTTAATTCCGAAGCAATATGTGTGTTTCAATTCGTCAATAATAGGTCCCAAGGGATACTGTGAACCAGAACTGAAGCATCGGAATGTATAACTAGAGTCACAGGAATGGTTCAAAACATGACAGTAGGAAGAGACAGTCTTCTTGTACTTAAGTCGGTATTGTGCCTTTTGATATTTATTCCGATGCAATTTCTGTGTTTCATCGTCAATAATAGGTCCAACGGATAAAGTAAACCTGTAGTGAAGCATCGGAATGTATAACTAGAGTCACAGGAATGGTTCAAAACATAGACAGTAGGAAGAGTCAGCCTTTTTGTACTTAAGTCGGCATTGTGCCGTTTGTATTTAATTCCGACGTAATTTCTGTGTTTCATCGTCAATAGGAAGGTGCAAGGGATACTGTAAACCTGAAGTGAAGCATCGGAATCTATAAGTGGTATCACAGTAATGGTTCAAACATAGTCAGTAAGAAGAGTCAGTCGTCTTGTACTTAAGTCGGCATTGTGCCTTTCGTATTTAACTCCGGTGGAATTTCGGTGTTTCTTCGTCAATAAGAAGGTCCACGGGATACAGTAAAAATTAAGTGAAGCATCGGAATGTATAACTAGTGTCACAGGAATGGTTCATGACATAGACAGTAAGAAGAGACAGACTTCTTGTACTTAAGTAGGCATTGTGCCTTTTGTTTTTAATTCCGATGCAATTTCCGTGTTTGATCGTCAATAAGATGGTCAGAGGGATACTGTTAACCTGAATTGAAGCATCGGAATCTATAACTAGTGTCACAGAAATGGTTCAAAACATAGACACTAAGAAGAGTCAGTCTTCTTTTACTTAGGTTGTCATTGTGCCTTTTGTATTTAATTCCGATGCAATTTCTGTGTTTCATCGTCAATAAGAAGGTCAGAGGGATACAGTAAACCTGAAGTGAAGCATCGGAATCTATAACTAGTGTCACAGAAATAGTTCAAAACATAGACAGTATGAAGAGTCAGTCTTCTTGTACTTCAGTCGGCATTGTGCCTTTTGTATTTAATTCCGATCCAATATCTGTATTTCATCATCAATAAGAAGGTCAGAGGGATACAGTGATCCTGATGTGAAGCATCGGAATCTATAACTAGTGTCACAGGAATGTTTCAAAACATAGTCAGTAAGAAGACTCAGTCTTCTTGTACTTATTTCGGCATTGTGCCTTTTTATTTAATTCCGATTCAATTTCTGTATTTCATCGACAATAGGAAGGTCCAAGGGATACAGTAAACCTGAAGTGAAGCATCGGAATGTATAACTAGTGTCACAGGAATAATTCAAAACATAGTTAGTAAGAAGAGTCAGTCTTCTTGCACTTAAGTCGGCATTGTGCCTTTTCTATTTAATTCCGATGCAATTTCTGTGTTTCATCGTCAATAATAGGTCCAAGGGATACAGTAAACCTGTAGTGAAGCATCGGAATGTATAACTAGAGTCACAGGAATGGTTCAAATCATAGACAGTAGGAAGAGTCAGTCATCTTGTACTTAAGTCGGCATTGTGCCGTTTGTATTTAATTCCGATGCAATTTCTGTGTTTCATCGTCAATATGAAGTTCCAAGGGATACTGTAAACCTGAAGTGAAGCATCGGAATGTATAACTAGAGTCACAGGAATGGTTCAAAACATAGGCAGTACGAAGAGTCAGACTTCTTGTACTTAAGTAGGCATTGTGCCTTTTGTATTTAATTCCGATGCAATTTCCGTGTTTCATCGTCAATAATATGGTCAGAGGGATACTGTTAACCTGAAGTGAAGCATTGGAATCTATAACTAGTGTCACAGAAATAGTTCAGAACATAGACACTAAGAAGAGTCAGTCTTCTTGTACTTACGTGGTCATTGTGCCTTTTGTATTTAATTCCGATGCAATTTCTGTGTTTCATCGTCAATAAGAAGGTCAGAGGGATACAGTAAACCTGAAGTGAAGCATCGGAATCTATAACTAGTGTCACAGAAATAGTTCAAAACATAGACAGTAAGGAGAGTCAGTCTTCTTGTACTTAAATCGGCATTGTGCCTTTTGTATTTAATTCCTATGCAATTTCTGTATTTCATCGTCAATAAGAAGGTCCAAGGGATACAGTAAACCTGAAGTAAAGCATCGGAATGTATAATTAGTATCACAGGAATGGTTCAAAACATAGTCAGTATAAAGAGTCAGTCTTCTTGTACTTAAGTCGGCATTGTGCCTTTTCTATTTCATTCCGATGCAATTTCTGTGTCTCATCGTCAATAAGATGGTCCAAGGGAAGCAGTACACCTGACGTGACGCATCGGAATCTATAACTAGTGTCACTGGAATGGTTCAAAACATAGAGAGTATGAAGAGTCAGTGTTCTTGTACTTCAGTCCGCATTGTGTCTTTTCTAGTTAATTCCGATGCAACTTCTGTGTTTCATCGTCATTAAGAAGGTCAGAGGGATACAATAAACCTGAAGTGAAGCATCGGAATGTATAACTAGTGTCACAGGAATGGTTCAAAATATAGACAGTAGGAAGAGTCAGTCTTCTTGTACTTAAGTCGGCATTGTGCCTTTTGTATTTAATTCCGATGCAATATCTGTGTTTCATCATCAATAAGAAGGTCAGAGGCATACAGTAATCCTGAAGTGAAGCATCGGTATCTATAACTAGTGTCACAGGAATGGTTCAGATCATAGTCAGTAAAAAGACTCAGTCTTCTTGTACTTATTTCGGCATTGTGCCTTTTTATTTAATTCCGTTGCAATTTCTGTATTTCATCGTCGATATGAAAGTCCAAGGGATACAGTAAACCTGAAGTGAAGCATCGAAATGTATAACTAGTGTCACAGGAATGGTTCAAAACATAGTCAGTAGGAAGAGTCAGTCTTCTTGTACTTACGTCGGCATTGTGCCTTTTGTATTTAATTACGATGCAATATGTGTGTTTCATCGTCAATAATAGGTCCAAGGGATACAGTAAACCTGAAGTGAAGCATCGGAATGTATAACTAGAGTCACAGGAATGGTTCAAAACATGGCAGTAGGAAGAGTCAGTCTTCTTGTACTTAAGTCAGCATTGTGCCTTTTGTATACAATTCCGATGCAATTTCTGTGTTTCATCGACAATAATAGGTCCAAGGGATGCAGTAAACCTGTAGTGAAGCATCGGAATGTATAACTAGAGTCACAGGAATGGTTCAAAACATAGACAGTAGGAAGAGTCAGTCATCTTGTACTTAAGTCGGCATTGTGCCTTTTCTATTTTATTCCGATGTAGTTTCTGTGTTTCATCGTCAATAAGATGGTCAGAGGGATACTGTTAACCTGAAGTGAAGCATCGGAATCTATAACTAGTGTCACAGAAATGGTTCATAACATAGACAGTAAGGAGAGTCAGTCTTCTTGTACTTAAGTCGGCATTGTGCCTTTTGTATTTAATTCCGATGCAATTTCTGTGTTTCATCGTCAATAAGAAGGTCCAAGGGATACTGTAAACCTGAAGTAAAGCATCGGAATGTATAATTAGTGTCACAGGAAGGGTTCAAAACATAGTCAGTAAAAAGAGTCAGTCTTCTTGTACTTAAGTCGGCATTGTGCCTTTTCTATTTCATTCCGATGCAATTTCTGTGTCTCATCGTCAATAAGATGGTCCAAGGGATGCAGTAGACCTGAAGTGACGCATCGGAATCTATAACTAGTGTCACTGGAATGGTTCAAAGCATACACAGTATGAAGAGTCAGTCTTCTTGTACTTCAGTCAGCATTGTGCCTTTTCTAGTTAATTCCGATGCAACTTCTGTGTTTCATCGTCAATAAGAAGGTCAGAGGGATACAGTAAACCTGAAGTGAAGCATCGGAATGTATAACTAGTGTCTCAGGAATGGGTCAAAACATAGACAGTAGGAAGAGTCAGTCTTCTTGTACTTAAGTCGGCATTATGCCTTTTGTATTAAATTCCGATTCAATATCTGTGTTTCATCATCAATAAGAAGGTCAGAAGGATACAGTAATCCTGAAGTGAAGCATCGGAATCTATAACTAGTGTCACAGGAATGGTTCAAAACATAGTCAGTAAGAAGACTCAGTCTTCTTGTACTTATTTCGGCATTGTGCCTTTTTATTTAATTCCGATGCAATTTCTGTATTTCATCGTCAATGTGAAGGTCCAAGGGATACAGTAAACCCGAAGTGAAGCATCGGAATGTATAACTAGTGCCACAGGAATGGTTCAAAACATAGTCAGTAGGAAGAGTCAGTCTTCTTGTACTTTCGTCGGCATTGTGCCTTTTGTATTTAATTCCGAAGCAATATGTGTGTTTCATCGTCAATAATAGGTCCAAGGGATACTGTGAACCTGAAGTGAAGCATCGGAATATATAACTAGAGTCACAGGAATGGTTCAAAACATGACAGTAGGAAGAGTCAGTCTTCTTGTACTTAAGTCGGCATTGTGCCTTTTCTATTTAAATCCGATGCAATTTCTGTGTTTCATCGTCAATAACAGGTCCAACGGATACAGTAAACCTGTAGTGAAGCATCGGAATGTATAACTAGAGTCACAGGAATGGTTCAAAACATAGACAGTAGGAAGAGTCAGCCTTCTTGTAGTTAAGTCGGCATTGTGCCGTTTGTATTTAATTCCGATGTAATTTCTGTGTTTCATCGTCAATAGGAAGGTCCAAGGGATACTGTAAACCTGAAGTGAAGCATCGGAATGTATAACTAGAGTCACAGGAATGGTTCAAAACATAGACAGTAGGAAGAGTCAGTCTTCTTGTACTTAAGTCGGCATTGTGCCTTTTGTATTTAATTCCGATGCAATTTCTGTGTTTCATCGTCAATAAGAAGGTCCAAGGGATACAGTAAACCTGAAGTGAAGCATCGGAATGTATAATTAGTGTCACAGGAATGATTCAAAACATAGACAGTAGGAAGAGTCATTCTTCTTGTACTTAAGTCGTCATTGTGCCTTTTGTATTTAATTCCGATGCAATTTCTGTGTTTCATCGTCAATAAGAAGGTCCACGGGATACAGTAAACCTGAAATGAAGCATCGGAATGTATAACTAGTGTCACAGGAATGGTTCAAAACATAGACAGTAAGAAGAGTCAGACTTCTTGTACTTCAGTCGGCATTGTGCCTTTTCTATTTAATTCCGATGCAACTTCTGTGCTTCATCGTCAATAAGAAGGTCAGAGGGACACAGTAAACCTGAAGTGAAGCATCGGAATGTATAACTAGTGTCACAGGAATGGTTCAAAACATAGACAGTAGGAAGAGTCTGTCTTCTTGTACTTAAGTCGGCATTGTGCCTTTTGTATTTAATTGCGATGCCATTTATGTGTTTCATGGTCAATAAGAAGGTCCAAGGGATACAGTAAAAATGAAGTGAAGCATCGGAATGTATAACTAGTGTCACAGGAATGGTTCATGGCATAGACAGTAAGAAGAGTCAGTCTTCTTGTACGTAAGTCGGTATTGTGCCTTTTCTATTTTATTCCGATGCCATTTATGTGTTTCATGGTCGATAAGAAGGTCCAAGGGATACAGTAAAAATGAAGTGAAGCATCGGAATGTATAACTAGTGTCACAGGAATGGTTCATGACATAGACAGTAAGAAGAGTCAGTCTTCTTGTACTTAAGTCTTCATTGTGCCTTTTGTATTTAATTCCGACGCAATTTATGTGTTTCATCGGCAATAAGAAGGTCCAAGGTATAAAAAAAAAAAAAATATATATTGTTATTTAAATATTAATTCTTCTATCTGTATGATGGTGATTGTGATTGCAATTGTAATTAATATTTTGCTTATCTGGTACGTGAACGTTTAATTATTCGTTATCAGACGCTTGACAGTGGCTTTTTCGTAAATTCAATGTTACTCGTAGTTGACCGTGAAATAAAACTGAAATAATCGGACTTCGTAATTAAATCGTTTCTAAAGACTGCTGCGGTAGGTACGGACTCATAATCTAAACCTCAATATTACAATAATTTACCAGCCATGCCAATACGTCGTACAGAGGTGATTGTCTACTAAACATAAAAAAGTTACACAGTTAGTTAAATCAGATATATTCAATGAATAAGCCTACAGTTCATAATCCTACTTACTTTTATAAATATAAATTCTTTACAGAATCGAGTGCCTAGTGTGGTTGCAACTCGTAGTATTCTTCTATAACATGAAATATGGCGGTGTGCCAGACAATAAAATAAAATACGTGCTTCTCGCACCACTTCTACCAGAGCTCTCCTTTTTTAATCAAACATAAGAGTAACGTAATTGTGCTTTTGTTTTATCAGCGACACAGCGCTGCAGTTGTGTGCCATAGGCTTTACTTATTTGTCACTGATCATTTATTTAATTAGTATTTCGCGTTTCCGAGGAAACTCACGCTCGGCATGCAAATGTGCCTTTATATTGCCCCCTGAATTGCGAGGCGAAAGGACACACCTGGAGGCGAGCAATTCACCTAAAGGCACAAGAAAATCTAAGTTATCTACAACTATTTACATGACTTACATTACACATTATACACATTATATACAAAATTTCAATGACGCGGGTGCGCCGTAAAAGTTCTTATGTTGGCAGATAGAGTGCGCGCATGCGCAGAAGCGTCTGTGTAACTGCGGCACTGCCGTTATATCGTACAGTTAGATCACGCAGCACAGTATTGCAGTTCATATTGTTCGTGTGCGCGCGTTTTTCAGTCGTTGCACAACGAAAATATTCAACCAAGATTACATATGAGGACTACATTCTATGACAGGTAACTTAGTTTTAAATTTACAATATTTGTTATAACACAATACAACTTAGATTGTTGAATGTTCTTAGTTACATAGTATTGTTTTGAAATACTTCAAAGAAAAATGTCCGTATTTTTCCGGTGCGTTGACCTATACACATCGTGTCGTTATTACAGTTCATATTCATCCGCTGCACAATAATTTTTTACAGGTTAGTATCGTCGTGGTAAAGTTTTTTGATCACAGTAACATCGTTGTATAACAACGTGATTAATACATAAGCGTGTCCGTTTCCCATTTCCATTATAGTCGTAGTGATGCAGTTGGTTGTGACTAAAAGCATTGCTTATTACAGATCAGACGTGACCCGTCGAGTAATTGGTCCACGTGCAGTTCGTTTTTTACATTCCGTGGAAGCTTGGTTGCAGAACCTCGGACGGCACATAGCTGGCGTCGATCCTTGGGCAGTCCAGGTAAGAGTGTCCGTCACATTTTGAGAACATTTCATTCCCTGAAGTTCCAACCAAATTTCTTCCACCCGTCGTGTTGTTTTCTGGACAGGCACCTTGTGTCCATTTAATCCAGTTAACATCTTGAACTTAGGTACTGTAGTAATGTCACTAGACGATGTACGAATTATGCACTTCACATTTTCAGTTTTTTGCTGTATATAGCTCACCTAAATGTTCGTAGTTATTAATCAAAGAAATCGTTCATCGCGTTTACATAGGTACGATGCATAATGAATGGCATTAACCGTTTCCTTCACATAAGTTTCTGCGTAGTTGCAGAGTTAGTAATGTTCGTTAATGTCCGTGAACAGAGGTTCACTATGCAACGTCTTTTTGGCACTCGTTTTGTTCAAATTTTTACATAGTAACAGTTACATGTCGGCAATGTTTACCGTTTGCAAGGTCTCTGCCCCCGCCGCGTCATTAGACGTGACGTCATGCATTAACATGGGCTCTGATTGAGATTTTGAAATTTTTGTAGTGGACGGCCTATTGTCAAAATTTTTGTCAACACTTGCGTCAATGTTTGATGAATCGTCACTACCGGTTGCTGTCATAAAGTCATTTTCTAACACTTGTCTCACGTCCGAGTCGGATTGCGTCTGAATAGTACGTCTTTGCTGTTCCATTTTTGCATATTGTTTTCTAGTTATTACCATGCCACACGTGATATATGTTTCAAGAAAATTTTTGACACTGATTTTAAAATAAAATGTAGTTGAGCGTGAATCGCTCGTAGCAACAATGGCTGTCTGTTAATTTAAAAATATAAACTGAATTTGAGATTATTGGTAATGGCTGCTGGCCATGTTACATGATATCGTACAGAAGTCGGCCGTATTGTACACTCGTGTATTGGTATTGTTGCATACGTTATTGTTTAGGGAAAAGTACTGAGAATGAAATTTATCACTGAAACTGTTATGCGGAAAAGAAACACTACAGAATTTACTGAAAAGCTAATACACTGAATTATACGTCTGGTCAAGCCTGCTAATGCAAAGATGCTGCGTCTTACCTTATTTTGCTGGAAGTTTCTTTGCGTCTTCCGGCAAAATTTCAGAATTGGGAAATATCTTCAGATTTTGTTATCTCTCATACATTGACGTCCAGGTCCAGAAAGTTGATTTTTTACATGAAACAAAGAGAACAATGTAACAAATGACAAAATAACAAGTCCGACACGTAGTCGCCAATATAAAATAAATAAAAATAAATAAAAAAATATATTGTTATTTAAATATTAATTATCCTATCTGTATGATGGTGATTGTGATTGCAATTGTAATTAATATTTTGCTTATCTGGAACGTGGACGTTTAATTATTCGTTATCAGACGCTTGACAATGGCTTTTTCGTAAAGGCAATGTTACTCGTAGTTGACCGTGAAATACAACTGAAATAATCGGACTTCGTAATTAATATCGTTTCCAAAGACTGCTGCGGTAGGTGCGGACTCATAATCTAACTCTCAATATTACAATAATTTGCCAGCCATGCCAATACGTCGTACAGAGGTGATTGTCTACTAAACATAAAAAAAGTTACACAGTTAGTTAAATCAGATATATTCAATGAATAAGCCTACAGTTCATAATCCTACTTACTTTTATAAATATAAATTCTTTACAGAATCGAGTGCCTAGTGTGGTTGCAACTCGCAGTATTCTTCTATAACATGAAATATGGCGGTGTGCCAGACAATAAAATAAAATACATGCTTCTCGCACCACTTCTACCAGAGCTCGCCTTTTTTAATCAAACATAAGAGTAACGTAATTGTGCTTTTGTTTTATCAGCGACACAGCGCTGCAGTTGTGTGCCATAGGCTTTACTTATTTGTCACTGATCATTTATTTAATTAGTATTTCGCGTTTCCAAGGAAACTCACGCTCGGCATGCAAATGTGCCTTTATAAAGGGATACAGTAAACCTGAAGTGAAGCATCGGAATGTATAACTAGTGTCACAGGAATGGTTCAAAACATAGACAGTAGGAAGAGTCAGTCTTCTTGTACTTAAGTCGGCATTGTGCCTTTTGTATTTAATTCCGATGCAATTTCTGTGTTTCATCGTCAATAAGAAGGTCCAAGGGATACAGTAAACCTAACGTGTGGCATCGGAATGTATAACTAGTGTCACAGGAATGGTTCAAAACATAGACAGTAGGAAGAGTCAGTCTTCTTGTACTTAAGTCGCCATTGTGCCTTTTGTATTGAATTCCGATGCAATTTCTGTGTTTCATCGTCAATAAGAAGGTCCAAGGGATACAGTAAACATGAAGTGAAGCATCGGAATTTTATAACTAGTGTCACAGATATGGTTCAAAACATAGACAGTAAGAAGAGTAAGTCATCTTGTACTTAAGTCGGCATTGTGCCCTTTTGTATTTAATTCCGATGCAATTTCTGTCTTTCATCGTCTATAAGAAGGTCCAAGGGATACAGTAAACCTGAAATGAAACATCAGAATGTATAACAAGTGTCACAGGAATGGTTCAAAACCTAGACAGAAAGAAGAGTTATTCTTCTTGTACTTAAGTCGGCATTGTGCCTTATGTATTTAATTCCGATGCAATTTCTGTGTTTCATCGTCAATAAGAAGGTCAGAGGGATACAGCAAACCTGTAGTGAAGCATCGGAATCTATAACTAGTGTCACAGAAATGGTTCAAAACATAGTCAGTAAGAAGAGTGAGTCTTCTTGTACTTAAGTCGGCATTGTGCCTTTTGTATTTAATTCCGATGCAATTTCTGTGTTTCATCTTCAATAGAAAGGTAGTTGGGATACAGTAAACCTGAAGTGAAGCCTTGGAATCTATAACTAGTGTCACAGAAATGGTTCAAAACATAGACAGTAGAAAGAGTCAGCCTTCTTGTACTTGAGACGACATTGTGCCCTTTGTATTTAATTCTGATGCAGTTTCTGTGTTTCATCGTCAATAAGAAGGTCCAAGGGATACAGTAAACCTGAAGTGAAGCATCGGAATGTATAACTAGTGTCACAGGAATGGTTCAAAACATAGACAGTAAGACGGGTCAGTCTTCTTGTACTTAAGTCGGCATTGTGCCTAATGTATTTAATTCCGATTCAATTTCTGTATTTCATCGTCAATAAGAAGGTCAGAGGGATACAGTAAACCGGAAGTGAAGCATCGGAATCTATAACTAGTGTCACAGGAGTTGTTCAAACATAGACAGTAAGAAGAGTCAGCCTTCTTGTACTTAAGTCGGCATTGTGCGTTTTGTTATTAATTCCGATGAAATTTCTTTGTTTCATCGTCAATAAGAACGTCGAAGGGATACAGTAAACCTGAAGTGAAGCATCGGAATCCATAACTAGTGTCACAGGAATGGTTCAAAACATAGACAGTCAGTAGAGTCAGTATTTCTTGTACTTAAGTCGGCATTGTGACTTTTCTATTTAATTCCGATGAAATTTCTGTGTTGCATCTTCAATAGGAAGGTCAGAGGGATACAGTAAACCTGAAGTGATGCATCGGAATCTATAACTAGTGTCACAGGAATGGTTCAAAACATTGTAAGAAGAGTCAGTCTTCTTGTACTTAAGTCGGTATTGTGCCTTTTCTAATTAATTCCGATGCAATTTCTGTGGTTCATCGTCAATAAGAAGGTCAGAGGGATACAGTAAACCTGAAGTGAAGCTTCGGAATCTATAACTAGTGTCACACTAATGGTTCAAATCATAGACAATAGGAAGGGTCAGTCTTCTTGTACTTAAGTCGGCATTGTACATTTTCTATTTTTTCCGATGCAATTTCTGTGTTTCGTCGTCAATAAGAAGGTCCAAGGGATACAGTAAACCTGAAGAGAAACATCGGAATCTATAACTAGTGTCACAGGAATGTTTCAAAACATAGACAGTAAGAAGAGTCAGGCCTCTTGTACTTAAGTCGGCATTGTGCCTTTTCTATTTAATTCCGATGCAATATCTGTGTTTCATCGTCAATAAGAAGGTCCAAGGGATACAGTAAACCTGAAGTGAAGCATCGGAATGTATAACTAGTGTCACAGGAATGGTTCAAAATATAGACAGTAAGACGGGTCAGTCTTCTTGTACTTAAGTCGGCATTGTGCCTTTAGTATTTAATTCCGAAGCAATTTCTGTGTTTCATCGACAAAAAGGAAGTCCAAGCAACCTGAAGTGAAGCATCGGAGTCTATAACTAGTGTCACAGGAGTTTTTCAAACATAGACAGTAAGAAGCGTGAGTTTTCTTGTACTTAAGTCGGCATTGTGCGTTTTGTATTTAATTCCGATGAAATTTCTGTGTTGCATCTTCAATAGGAAGGTCAGAGGGATACAGTAAACCTGACGTGAAGCAGCGGAATCTAGAACTAGTGTCACAGAAATGGTTCAAAACATAGACAGTAAGAAGAGTCAGTCTTCTTGTACTTAAGTCGGCATTGTACCTTTCGTATTTAATTCCGATGCAATATCTGTGTTTCATCGTCAATAAGAAGGTCCAAGGGATACAGTAAACCTGAAGTGAAGCATCGGAATGTATAACTAGTGTCACAGGAATGGTTCAATACATAGACAGTAGGAAGAGTCAGTCTTCTTGTAATTAAGTCGGCATTGTGCCTTTTCTATTTAATTCCGATGCAATTTCTGTGTTTCATCGTCAATATGAAGGTCGGAGGGATACCGTAAACCTGAAGTGAAGCATCGGAATCTGTAACTAGCGTCACAGGAATGGTTCAAACATAGACAGTAGGAAGAGTCAGTCTTCTTGTACTTAAGTCGGCATTGTGCCTTTTGTATTTAATTCCGATGCAATTACTGTGTTTCATCGTCAATAAGAAGGTCCAGGGGATACAGTAAACCTCAAGTGAAGCATCGGAATGTATAACTAGTGTCACAGGAATGGTTCAAAACATAGACAGTAGGAAGAGTCAGACTTCTTGTACTTAAGTCGGCATTGTGCCTATTGTTTTTAGTTCCGATTCAATTTCTGTGTTTCATCGTCAATAAGAAGGTCAGAGGGATACAGTAAACCTGAAGTGAAGCATCGGAATTTATAACTAGGTGTCACAGGAATGGTTCAATACATAGACAGTAAAAAGAGTCAGTCTTCTTGTAATTAAGTCGGCATTGTGCCTTTTCTATTTAATTCCGATGCAATTTCTGTGTTTCATCGTGAATATGAAGGTCGGAGGGTTACAGCAAACCTGACGTGAAGAAGAGGAATCTATAACTAGTGTCACAGAAATGGATCAAATCATAGACAGTAAGAAGAGTTAGTCTTCTTGTACTTAAGTCGGCATTGTACCTTTCGTATTTAATTCCGATCCAATTTCTGTGTTTCATTGTCAATAAGAAGGTCCAGGTGATACAGTAAACCTGAAGTGAAGCATCGGAATGTATAACTAGTGTCACAGGAATGGTTTAATACATAGACAGTAGGAAGAGTCAGTCCTCTTGTAATTAAGTCGCCATTGTGACTTTTCTATTTAATTCCGATGCAATTTCTGTGTTTCATCGTCAATATGAAGGTCGGAAGGATACAGTAAACCTGAAGTGAAGCATCGGAATGTATAACTAGTATCACAGGAATGGTTCAAAACATAGACAGTAGGAAGAGTCATTCTTCTTGTACTTAAGTCGGCATTGTGCCCTTTTGTATTTTATTCCGATGCAATTTCTGTGTTTCATCTTCAATAGGACGGTCAGAGGGATATAGTAAACCTGAAGTGAAGCTTCGGAATCTATAACTAGTGTAACAGGAATCGTTCAAACATAGACAGTAGGAAGAGTCAGTCTTCTTGTACTTAAGACGGCATTTGTGCCTTTTGTATTTACTTCCGATGCAATTTCTGTGTATCTTCTTCAATAGGAAGGTCGGAGGGATACAGTAAACCTAACGTGAAGCATCGGAATGTATAACTAGTGTCACAGGAATGGTTCAAAACATAGACAGTAGGTAGAGTCAGTCTTCTTGTACTTAAGTCGCCATTGTGCCTTTTGTATTGAATTCCGATGCAATTTCTGTGTTTCATCGTCAATAAGAAGGTCCAAGGGATACAGTAAACCTGAAGTGAAGCATCGGAATTTTTAACTAGTGTCACAGATATGGTTCAAAACATAGACAGTAAGAAGAGTCAGTCATCTTGTACTTAAGTCGGCATTGTGCTTTTGTATTTAATTCCGATGCAATTTCTGTCTTTCATCGTCTAGACGAAGGTCCAAGGGATACAGTAAACCTGAAATGAAACATCAGAATGTATAACAAGTGTCACAGGAATGGTTCAAAACCTAGACAGAAAGAAGAGTTATTCTTCTTGTACTTAAGTCGGCATTGTGCCTTATGTATTTAATTCCGATGCAATTTCTGTGTTTCATCGTCAATAAGAAGGTCAGAGGGATACAGCAAACCTGTAGTGAAGCATCGGAATCTATAACTAGTGTCACAGGAATGGTTCAAAACATAGACAGAAGGAAGAGTCATTCTTCTTGTACTTAAGTCGGCATTGTGCCTAATGTATTTAATTCCGATTCAACTTCTGTATTTCATCGTCAATAAGAAGGTCAGAGGGATACAGTAAACCTGAAGTGAAGCATCGGAATCTATAACTAGTGTCACAGGAGTTGTTCAAACATAGACAGTAAGAAGAGTCAGCCTTCTTGTACTTAAGTCGGCATTGTGAGTTTTGTTATTAATTCCGATGAAATTTCTTTGTTTCATCGTCAATAAGAACGTCGAAGGGATACAGTAAACCTGAAGTGAAGCATCGGAATCCGTAACTAGTGTCACAGGAATGGTTCAAAACAAAGACAGTAAGTAGAGTCAGTATTCTTGTACTTAAGTCGGCATTGTGACTTTTCTATTTAATTCCGATGAAATTTCTGTGTTGCATCTTCAATAGGAAGGTCAGAGGGATACAGTAAACCTGAAGTGAAGCATTGGAATCTATAAGTAGTGTCACAGGAATGGTTCAAAACATTCTAAGAAGAGTCAGTCTTCTTGTACTTAAGTCGGTATTGTGCCTTTTCTAATTAATTCCGATGCAATTTCTGTGGTTCATCGTCAATAAGAAGGTCAGAGGGATACAGTAAACCTGAAGTGAAGCTTCGGAATCTATAACTAGTGTCACACTAATGGTTCAAATCATAGACAATAGGAAGGGTCAGTCTTCTTGTACTTAAGTCGGCATTGTACATTTTCTATTTTTTCCGATGCAATTTCTGTGTTTCGTCGTCAATAAGAAGGTCCAAGGGATACAGTAAACCTGAAGTGAAGCATCGGAATCTATAACTAGTGTCACAGGAATGTTTCAAATCATAGACAGTAAGAAGAGTCAGGCCTCTTGTACTTAAGTCGGCATTGTGCCTTTTCTATTTAATTCCGATGCAATTTCTGTGTTTCATCGTCAATAAGAAGGTCCAAGGGATACAGTAAACCTGAAGTGAAACATCGGAATGTATAACTAGTGTCACAGGAATGGTTCAAAATATAAACAGTAAGACGGGTCAGTCTTCTTGTACTTAAGTCGGCATTGTGCCTTTTGTATTTAATTCCGAAGCAATTTCTGTGTTTCATCGACAAAAAGGAAGTCCAAGCAACCTGAAGTGAAGCATCGGAATCTATAACTAGTGTCACAGGAATGGTTCAAATCATAGACAGTAGGAAGAGTCAGTCTTCTTGTACTTAAGTCGGCATTGTGCCTTTTGTATGTTATTCCGATGCAATTTCTGTGTTTCATCTTCAATAGGAAGGTCAGAGGGATATAGTAAACCTGAAGTGAAGCTTCGGAATCTATAACTAGTGTAACAGGAATCGTTCAAACATAGACAGTAGGAAGAGTCAGTCTTCTTGTACTTAAGACGGCATTGTGCTTTTGTATTTAATTCCGATGCAATTTCTGTGTATCTTCTTCAATAGGAAGGTCCGAGGGATACAGTAAACCCGAAGTGACGCATCGGAATCTATAACTAGTGTCAAGAAATGGTTCAAAACATAGACAGTAGGAAGAGTCAGTCTTCTTGAACTTGAGTCGGCGTAGTGCCTTTGTATTTAATCCTGATGCAATTTCTGCGTTTCATCTTCAATAGGAAGATCAGAGGTATACAGTAAACCTAAAGTGAAGCATCGGAATCTATAACTAGTGTCACAGGAATTGCTCAAACATAGACAGTAAGAAGAGTCAGTCTTCTTGTACTTAAGTCGGCATTGTGCCTTTTGTATTTAATTCCGATGCAATTTCTGTGTTTCATCTTCAATAGGAAGGTCAGAGGGATACAGTAAACCTGAAGTGAAGCACCGGAATCTATAACTAGTGTCACAGAAATGGTTCAAATATAGAGAGTAAGAAAAGTTAGTCTTCTTGGACTTAAGTCGGGATTGTGCCTTTTGTATTTAATTCCGATGCAATTTCTGTGTTTCATCGTCAATAAGAAGGTCCAAGGGATACAGTAAACCTGAAGTGAAGCATCGGAATGTATAATTAGTGTCACAGGAATGTATCAAACATAGACAGTAGGGAGAGTCAGTCTTCTTGTACTTGAGTCGGGATTGTGCCTTTTGTATTTATTTCCGATGCAATTTCTGTGTTTCATCACCAATAAGAAGTTCAGAGGGATACAGCAAACCTGAAGTGAAGCATCGGAATCTATAACTAGTGTCACAGGAATGGTTCAAAACATAGACAGAAGGAAGAGTCATTCTTCTTGTACTTAAGTCGGCATTGTGCCTTTTGTATTTAATTCCGATGCGATTTCTGTGTTTCATCGTCAAAAAGGAGGTCCAGGGGATACAGTAAACCTGAAGTGAAGCATCGGAATCTATAACTAGTGTCACAGGAGTTGTTCAAACATAGACAGTAAGAAGAGTCAGTCTTCTTGTACTTAAGTCGGCATTGTGCCTTTTTAATTTAATTCCGATGAACTTTCTTTGTTTCATCGTCAATAAGAAGGTCCAAGGGATACAGTAAACCTGAAGTGAAGCATCGGAATCTATAACTAGTGTCACAGGAATGGTTCAAAACATACACAGTAAGAAGAGTCAGTATTCTTGTACTTAGGTCGGCATTGTGCCTTTTCTATTTAATTCCGATGCAATTTCTGTGTTTCATTGTCAAAAATGAGGTCCAAGGATTACAGTAAACCTGAAGTGAAGCATCGGAATGTATAACTAGTGTAACAGGAATGGTTCAAAATATAGACAGTAGGAAGAGTCAGTCTTTTTGTACATTAGTCGGCATTGTGCCTTTTCTATTCAATTCCGATGCAATTTCTGTGATTCATCGTCAATACGAAGGTCAGAGGGATACAGTAAACCTGAAGTGAGGCATCGGAATCTATTACTAGTGTCACAGGATTGGTTCAAATCATAGACATTAGGAAGGGTCAGTCTTCTTGTACTTAAGTAGGCATTGTGCTTTTTCAATTTAATTCCGATGCAATAACTGTGTTTCGTGGTCAACAAGGAGGTCCAAGGGATACAGTAAACCTGAAGTGAAGCATCGGAATCTATTACTAGTGTCAAAGGTATGTTTCAAAACGCGGAGAGTAAGAAGAGTCAGTCCTCTTGTACTTAAGTCGGCATTGTGCTTTTTGTATCTAATTCCGATGCAATTTCTGTGTTTCATCGTCAATTAGTGGGTCAGAGGGATACAGTAAACCTGAAGTGAAGCATCGGAATCTATAACTAGTGTCAGAGGAATGGTTCAAAACATAGAGAGAAATAAGAGTCATTCTTCATGTACTTAAGTCGGCATTGTGCCTTTTGTATGTAATTCGGTTGCAATTTCTGTGTTTCATCGTCAATAAGAAGGTCCAAGGGATACAGTAAACCTGAAGTGAAGCATCGGAATCTATAACTAGTGTCACAGGAATGGTTCAAAACATAGAGAGAAATAAAAGTCAGTCCACTTGCACTTAAGTCGGCATTGTGCCTTTTGTAATCAATTCCGATGCAATTTCTGTGTTTCATCGTCAATAAGAAGGTCAGAGGGATACAGTAAACCTGAAGTGGAGCATCGGAATTTAAAATTAGTGTCACAGGAATGGTTCAAAACGTAGACAGTAGGAAGAGTTAGTCTTCTTGTACTTAAGTCGGCATTGTGCCTTTTGTATTTCATTCCGACGCAATTTCTGTGTTTCATCTTCAATAGGAAGGTCAGGAGATACAGTAAACCTGAAGTGAAGCATCGGAATCTATAACTAATGTCACAGGAATGGTTCAAAACATAGACAGTAGGAAGAGTCATTCGTCTTGTACTTAAGTCGGCATTGTGCCTTTTGTATTTAATTCCGATGCAATTTCTGTGGTTCATCGTCAATAAGAGGGTCAGAGGGATACAGTAAACGTGAAGTGAAGCATCGGAATCTACAACTAGTGTCACAGGAATGGTTCAAAACATAGACAGTATGATGAGTCGGTCTTCTTGTACTCAAGTCGGCATTGTATCATTTCTATTTAATTCCGATGCAATTTCTGTGTTTCGTCGTCAATAAGAAGGTCCAAGGGATACTGTAAACCTGAAGTGAAGCATCGGAATCTATAACTAGTGTCAGAGGAATGGTTCAAACATAGACAGTAAGAAGAGTCAGTCTTCTTGTACCTAAGTCGGCATTGTGCCTTTTGTATTTAATTCCAATGCAATTTCTGTGTTCCATCTTCAATAGGATGGACAGAGGGATACAGTAAACCTGATGTGAAGCATCGGAATCTATAACTAGTGTCACAGGAATGGTTCAAAATATAGACAGTAGGAAGAGTCTTCCTTCCTGTACTTAAGTCGGCATTGTGGCTTTTGTATTTAATTCCAATGCAATTTCTGTGTTTCATCGTCAATAAGAAGGTCCAAGGGATACAGTAAACCTGAAGTGAAGCATCGGAAAGTATAACTAGTGTCACAGAAATGGTTCAAAACATAGACAGTAAGAAGAGCCAGTCTTCTTGTACTTAAGTCGGCATTGTGCCTTTTATATTAAATTCTGATGCAATTTCTGTGTTTCATCTTCAATAGGAAGGTCATAGGGATACCGTAAACCTGAAGTGAAGCATCGGAATGTATAACTAGTGTCACAGGAATTGTTCAAACATAGACAGTAAGAAGAGTCAGTCTTCTTGTACTTAAGTCGGCATTGTGCCTTTTGTATTTAATTCCGATGCAATTTCCGTGTTTCATCTTCAATAGGAAGGTAAGAGGGATACAGTAAACCTGCAGTGAAGCATCGGAATCTATATCTAGTGTCACAGAAATGGTTCAAACATAGACAGTAAGAAGAGTCAGTCGTCTTGTACTTAAGTCGGCATTGTGCCTTTTCTATTTAATTCCGATGCAATTTCTGTGTTTCATCGTCAATAAGAAGGTCCAAGGGATACAGTAAACCTGAAGTGAAGCATCGGAATGTGTAACTAGTGTCACGGGAATGGTTCAAAGCATAGACAGTTGGAAGAGTCAGTCTTCTTGTACTTAAGTCGGCATTGTGTCTTTTCTATTTAATTCCGATCCAATTTCTGTGTTTCATCGTCAATAAGAAGGTCAGAGGGATACAGTAAGCCTGAAGTGAAGCATCGCAATCTATTACTAGTGTCACAGGAATGGTTCGAAACATAGACAGTAGGAAGAGTCAGTCTTCTTGTACTTAAGTCGCATTGTGCCTTTTGTATGTAATTCCGATGCAATTTCTGTTTTTTATTGTCAATAAGAAGGTCCAAGGGATACAGACAACCTGCAGTGAAGCATCGGAATGTATAACTAGTGTCAGAGGAATGGTTCAAAACATAGAGAGTAGGAGGAGTCAATCTTCTTGTACTTAAGTCGGCATTGTGCCTTTTGTATTCAATTCCGATGCAATTTCTGTGTTTCATCTTCAATAGGAAGGTCAGAGGGATACAGTAAACCTGAAGTGAAGCATCGGAATCTATAACTAGTGTCACAGAAATGGTTCAAAACATAGACAATAGGAAGGGTCAGTATTCTTGTACTTAAGTCGGCATTGTGCATTTTCTATTTAATTCCGATGCAATTTCTGTGTTTCATCGTCAATAAGAAGGTCAGAGGGATACAGTAAACCTGAAGTGAAACATCGGAATCTATAACTAGTGTCAGAGGAATGGTTCAAAACTTAGACAGTAGGAAGAGTATCCATCCTGTACTTAAGTCGGCTTTGTGCCTTTTGTATTTAATTCCGATGCAATTTCTGTGGTTCATCGTCAATAAGAAGGTCAGAGGGATACAGTAAACCTGAAGTGAAGCATCGGAATCTATAACTAGTGTCACACGATTGGTTCAAAACATAGACAGTAGGAAGAGACAGTCCTCTTGTACTGAAGTCGGCAATGTGCCTTTTGTATTTAATTCCGATGCTATTTCTGTGTTTCGACGTCAATAAGAAGGTCAGAGGGACACAGTAAACCTGAAGTGAAGCATCGGAATCTATAACTAGTGTCACAGGAATGGTTCAAAACATGGAGAGTAGGAAAAGTCAGTCTTCTTGTACTTATGTCGGCATTGTGCCTTTTGTATTTAATTCCGATGCAATTTCTGTGTTTCATCGTCAATAAGAAGGTCAGAGGGATACAGTAAACCTGAAGTGAAGCATCGGGATCTATAACTAGTGTCACAGGAATGGTTCAAAACATAGTCAGTAAGAAGAGTGAGTCTTCTTGTACTTAATTCGGCATTGTGCCTTTTTATTTAATTCCGATGCAATTTCTGTATTTCATCGTCAATAAGAAGGTCCAAGGGATACAGTAAACCTGAAGTTAAGCATCGGAATCTATAACTAGTGTCAATGGAATGGTTCAAAACATAGACAGTAGGAAGAGTCATTGTTTTTGTACTTTAGTTGGCATTGTGCCTTTTCTATTTAATTCCGATGCAATTTCTGTGTTTCATCGTCAATAAGATGGTCAGAGGGATACAGCAAACCTGAAGTGAATCATCGGAATCTATAACTAGTGTCACAGGAATTGTTCAAACATAGACAGTAAGAAGAGTCAGTCGTCTTGTACTTAAGTCGGCATTGTGCCTTTTGTATTTGATTCCGATGCAATTTCTGTGTTTCATCCTCAATAGGAAGGTCAGAGGGATACAGTAAACCTGAAGTGAAGCATCGGAATCAATAACTAGTGTCACAGGAATGGTTCAAAAGATAGACAGTAAGAAAAGTCAGTATTCTAGTACTGAAGTCGGCATTGTGCCTTTTGTATTTAATTCCGATGCAATTTCTGTGTTTCATCGTCAATAAGAAGTTCGGAGGGATACAGTAAACCTGAAGTGAAGCATCGGAATCTATAACTAGTGTCACAGGAATGGTTCAAAACATAGACAGTAGGAAGAGTCAGTCTTCTTGTACTTATGTCGGCATTGTGCCTTTTGTATTTAATTCCGATGCTATTTCTGTGTTTCGTCGTCTATAAGAAGGTCCAAGGGATACAGTAAACCTGAAGTGAAGCATCGGAATGTATAACTAGTGTCACAGGAATGGTTCAAAGCATAGACAGTAGGAAGAGTCAGTCTTCTTGTACTTAAGTCGGCATTGTGCCTTTTGTATTTAATTCCGATGCTATTTCTGTGTTTCATCGTCAATAAGAAGGTCAGAGGGATAGAGTAAACCTGAAGTGATGCATCGGAATCTATAACTAGTGTCAGAGGAATGGTTCAAAGCATAGACAGTAGGAAGAGTCAGTCTTATTGTACTTAAGTCGGCATTGTGCCTTCTGTAATTAACTCCCATGAAATTTCTTTGTTTCATCTTCAATAGGAAGGTCAGAGGGACACAGTAAACCTGAAGTGAAGCTTCGGAAACTATAACTAGTGTCACAGGAATGGTTCAAAACATAGACAGTAAGAAGTGTCAGTCTTCTAGTACTTATGTCGGCATTGTGCCTTTTCTACTTAATTCCGATGCCATTTCTGTGGTTCATCGTCAAAAAGACGGTCAGAGGGATACAGTAAACCTAAAGTGAAGCATCGGAATTTATAACTAGTGTCAGAGGAATGGTTCAAAACATAGACTGTAAGAAGAGTCAGGCATCTTGTACCTAAGTCGGCATTGTGCCTTTCGTATTTAATTCCGATGCAATTTCTGTGTTTCATCGTCAATAAGAAGGTCCAAGGGATACAGTATACCTGACGTGAAGCATCGGAATCTACAACTAGTGTCACAGGAATGGTACAAAGCATAGAGAGTAATAATAGTCAGTCTTCTTGTACTTATGTCGGCATTGTGCCTTTTAAATTTAATTCCGATGCAATTTCTGTGTTTCATCGCCAATAAGAATGTCAGAGGGCTACAGTAAACCTGAAGTGAAGCATCGGAATCTATAACTAGTGTCAGAGGAATGGTTCAAAACATAGACAGTAGGAAGAGTCACTCTTCTTGTACTTAAGTCGGCATTGGGCCTTTTATATTTAATTCCGATGCAATTTCTGTGTTTCATCTTCAATAGGAAGGTCAGGAGATACAGTAAATCTAAGGTGAAGCATCGGAATCTATAACTAATGTCACAGGAATGGTTCAAAACATAGACAGTAGGAAGAGTCATTCATCTTGTACTTAAGTCGGCATTGTGCCTTTTGTATTTAATTCCGATGCAATTTCTGTGGTTCATCGTCAATAAGAAGGTCAGAGGGATACAGTAAACCTGAATGAAGCATCGGAATCTACAACTAGTGTCACAGGAATGGTTCAAAACATAGACAGTATGATGAGTCAGTCTTCTTGTACTTAAGTCGGCATTGTACCATTTCTATTTAATTCCGATGCAATTTCTGTGTTTCGTCGTCAATAAGAAGGTCCAAGGGATACTGTAAACCTGAAGTGAAGCATCGGAATCTATAACTAGTGTCAGAGGAATGGTTCAAAACTTAGACAGTAAGAAGAGTCAGTCTTCTTGTACCTAAGTCGGCATTGTGCCTTTTGTATTTAATTCCGATGCAATTTCTGTGGTTCATCGTCAATAAGAAGGTCAGAGGGATACAGTAAACCTGAAGTGAAGCATCGGAATCTACAACTAGTGTCACAGGAATGGTTCAAAACATAGACAGTAAGAAGAGCCAGTCTTCTTGTACTTAAGTCGGCATTGTGCCTTTTATATTTAATTCTGATGCAATTTCTGTGTTTCATCTTCAATAGGAAGGTCAGAGGGATACAGTAAACCTAAAGTGAAGCATCGGAATCTATAACTAGTGTCAGAGGAATGGTTCAAAACATAGACAGTAAGAGGAGTCAGTCTTCTTGTACCTAAGTCGGCATTGTGGCTTTTGTATTTAATTCCGATGCAATTTCTGTGTTTCATCGTCAATAAGAAGGTCCAAGGGATACAGTAAACCTGAAGTGAAGCATCGGAAAGTATAACTAGAGACACAGAAATGGTTCAAAACATAGACAGTAAGAAGAGCCAGTCTTCTTGTACTTAAGTCGGCATTGTGCCTTTTATATTTGATTCTGATGCATTTTCTGTGTTTCATCTTCAATAGGAAGGTCAGAGGGATACAGTAAACCTGAAGTGAAGCATCGGAATGTATAACTAGTGTCACAGGAATTGTTCAAACATAGACAGTAAGAAGAGTCAGTCGTCTTGTGCTTAAGTCGGCATTGTGCCTTTTGTATTTAATTCCGATTCAATTTCCGTGTTTCATCTTCAATAGGAAGGTAAGAGGGATACAGTAAACCTGCAGTGAAGCATCGGAATCTATATCTAGTGTCACAGAAATGGTTCAAACATAGACAGTAAGAAGAGTCAGTCCTCTTGTACTTAAGTCGGCATTATGCCTTCTCTATTTAATTCCGATGCAATTTCTGTGTTTCATCGTCAATAAGAAGGTCCAAGGGATACAGTAAACCTGAAGTGAAGCATCGGAATGTGTAACTAGTGTCACGGGAATGGTTCAAAGCATAGACAGTTGGAAGAGTCAGTCTTCTTGTACTTGAGTCGGCATTGTGCCTTTTGTATTTATTTGCGATGCAATTTCAGTGTTTCATCATCAATAACAAGGTCAGAGGGGTACACTAAACCTGAAGTGAAGCATCGGAATCTATAACTAGTGTCACAGGAATGGTCCAAAACATAGACAGTAGGAAGAGTCATTCTTCTTCTACTTAAGTCGGCATTGTGCCTTTTCTATTTAATTCCGATGCAATTTCTGTGTTTCGTCGTCAATAAGAAGGTCCAAGGGATACAGTAAACTTGAAGTGAGGCATCAGAATCTATAACTTGTGTCACAGGAATGTTTCAAGTCATAGACAGTAAGAAGAGTCAATCCTCTTGTACTTCAGTCGGAATTGAGCTTTTTGTATTTAATTCCGATGCAATTTCTGTGTTTCATCGTCAATAAGAAGATCAGAGGGATACAGTAAACCTGAAGTGGGGCATCGGTTTCTATAACTAGTGACACAGGAATGGTTCAAAACATAGTCAGTAATAAGAGTCAGTCTTCTTGTTATTAATTCGGCATTGTGCCTTGTTATTTAATTCCGATGCAATATCTGTGTTTCTACGTCAATAAGAAGGTCCAAGGGATACAGTAAACCTGAAGTGAAGGATCGGAATCTATAACTAGTGTCAAAGGAGTTGTTCAAACATAGACAGTAAGAAGAGTCAGTCTTCTTGTACTTAAGTCGGCATTGTGCCTTCTGTATTTAATTCCCATGAAATTTCTTTGCTTCATCTTCAATACGAAGGTCAGAGGGATACAGTAAACCTGAAGTGAAACATCGGAATCTATAACTAGTTGCACAGGAATGGTTCAAGACATAGACATTAGGAAGAGTCATTTATCTTGTACTTAAGTCGGCATTGTGCCTTTTGTTTTTAATTCCGATGCAATTTCTGTGTTTAAATCGTCAATAAGAAGGTCAGAGGGCTACAGTAATCCTGAAGTCAAGCATCGGAATCTATAACTAGTGTCACAGGAATGGTTCAAAACATAGACAGTAGGATGAGTCAATCTTCTTGTACTTAAGTCGGCATTGTACCATCTCTATTTATTTCCGATGCAGTTTCTGTGTTTCGTCGTCAATAAGAAGGTCCAAGGGATACTGTAAACCTGAAGTGAAGCATCGGAATCTATAACTAGTGTCAGAGGAATGGTTCAAAACATAGACAGTAAGAAGGGTCAGTCTTCTTGTACCTAAGTCGGCATTGTGCCTTTTGTATTTAATTCCGATTCAATTTCTGTGTTTCATCTTTAATAAGAAGGACAGAGGGATACAGTAAACCTGATGTGACGCATTGGAATCTATAGCTAGTGTCACAGGAATGGTTCAAAACATAGAAAATAGGAAGGGTCAGTCATCTTGTACTTAAGTCGGCATTGTGCCTTTTCTATTTGATTCCGATGCAATTTCCGTGTTTCGTCGTCAATAAGAAGGTCCAAGGGATACAGTAAACCTGCAGTGAGGTATCGGAATCTATAACTTGTGTCACAGGAATGTTTCAAGGCATAGGCAGTAAGAAGAGTCAGTCCTCTTGTACTTAAGTCGGAATTGTGCTTTTTGTATTTAATTCCGATGTAATTTCTGTGTTTCATCGTCAATAAGAATATCAGAGGGATACAGTAAACCTGAAGTGAAGCATCGGGATCTATAACTAGTGTCACAGGAATGGTTCAAAACATAGTCAGTAAGAACAGTGAGTCTTCTTGCACTTAATTCGGCATTGTGCCTTTTCATTTAATTCCGATGCAATTTCTGTATTTCATCGTCAATAAGAAGGTCCAAGGGATACAGTAAACCTGAAGTGAAGTATCGGAATCTATAACTAGTGACACAGAAATGGTTCAAAACATAGTCAGTAAGAAGAGTCAGTCTTCTTGTAATTAAGTCGGTATTGTGCCTTTCCTAATAAATTCCGATGCAATTTCTGTGTTTCATCGTCAATAAGAAGGTCAGAGGGATACAGTAAACCTGAAGTGAAGCATCGGAATTTATAACTAGTGTCAGAGGAATGGTTCAAAACATAGACTGTAAGAAGAGTCAGGCATCTTGTACCTAAGTCGGCATTGTGCCTTTCGTATTTAATTCCGATGCTATTTCTGTGTTTCATCGTCAATAAGACGGTCAGAGGGATACAGTAAACCTGAAGTGAATCATCGGAATCTATAACTAGTGTCACAGGAATTGTTCAAACATAGACAGTAAGAAGAGTCAGTCGTCTTGTACTTAAGTCGGCATTGTGCCTTTTGTATTTAATTCCGATGCAATTTCTGTGTTTCATCCTCAATAGGAAGGTCAGAGGGATACAGTAAACCTGAAGTGAAGCATCGGAATCAATAACTAGTGTCACAGGAATGGTTCAAGGGATAGACAGTAAGAAGAGTCAGTATTCTAGTACTGAAGTCGGCATTGTGCCTTTTGTATTTAATTCCGATGCAATTTCTGTGTTTCATCGTCAATAAGAAGTTCGGAGGGATACAGTAAACCTGAAGTGAAGCATCGGAATCTATAACTAGTGTCACAGGAATGGTTCAAAGCATAGACAGTAGGAAGAGTCAGTCTTCTTGTACTTAAGTCGGCATTGTGCCTTTTGTATTTCATTCCGATGCTATTTCTGTGTTTCGTCGTCAATAAGAAGGTCCAAGGGATACAGTAAACCTGAAGTGAAGCATCGGAATGTATAACTAGTGTCACAGGAATGGTTCAAAACATAGACAGTAGGAAGAGTCAGTCTTCTTGTACTTAAGTCGGCATTGTGCCGTTTGTATTTAATTCCGATGCTATTTCTGTGTTTCATCGTCAATAAGAAGGTCAGAGGGATACAGTAAACCTGAAGTGATGCATCGGAATCTATAACTAGTGTCAGAGGAATGGTTCAAAGCATAGACAGTAGGAAGAGTCAGTCTTATTGCACTTAAGTCGGCATTGTGCCTTTTGTTTTTAGTTCCGATGCTATTACTGTGTTTCATCTTCAATAGGAAGGTCAGAGGGATACAGTAAACCTGAAGTGAAGGATCGGAATCTATAACTAGTGCCACAGGAGTGGTTCAAAACATAGACAGTAGGATGAGTCATTCATCTTGTTCTTAAGTCGGCATTGTGCCTTTTGTATTTAATTCCGAAGCAATTTCTGTGTTTCATCGTCAAAAAGAAGGTTCAAGGGATACAGTAAACCTGAATTGAATCATCGGAATCTGTAACTAGTGCCACAGGAGTTGTTCAAACCTAGACAGTAAGAAGAGTCAGTCTTCTTGTACTTAAGTCGGCATTGTGCCTTCTGTAATTAACTCCCATGAAATTTCTTTGTTTCATCTTCAATAGGAAGGTCAGAGGGATACAGTAAACCTGAAGTGAAGCTTCGGAAACTATAACTAGTGTCACAGGAATGGTTCAAAACATAGACAGTAAGAAGAGTCAGTCATCTAGTACTTATGTCGGCATTGTGCCTTTTCTACTTAATTCCGATGCCATTTCTGTGGTTCATCGTCAATAAGACGGTCAGAGGGATACAGTAAACCTGAAGTGAAGCATCGGAATTTATAACTAGTGTCAGAGGAATGGTTCAAAACATAGACTGTAAGAAGAGTCAGGCATCTTGTACCTAAGTCGGCATTGTGCCTTTCGTATTTAATTCCGATGCAAT